>NW_027140779.1:0-162500 GCF_036365525.1 Heterodontus francisci | reverse complement strand
TACAGATCTCCTGCCGAGAGGTTTATCACGTTCTCCGTGTCGGGTTTATGTGTGGTTTTCTGAGCCATGTTCCACACTCTGTAAACGTCAGCACAGTCAGAAACAACTCCATTTAAAAGAGTTCTCACTGAGATAAATATCAAGCTTAGTATTAGGAATAAAATTTACCAGAATGGTTCCAGGGAGGAGGGGATTACATAGAATCAGAGCACAGTTCCAACACAGAAGGACGATATTCAGCCTGTAGTGTCTTTCCCAGATCGCTGGAAGTGCAACTCAGCTACTAACATCCCCCAAAATTTCATCGCAGCAATGCAAACCACTTCTCTTCGGATAATTAACCAGTTCTCTTTTGAAAGCATCGATTGAACCTGCCTCCACCACACAAAAGTCCTGGGGAAAATTGATGTGCAGAGAGATTTGGGTGTTCAGGTCCATTGTTCCCTGAAGGTGGCAACGCAGTGGTCAAGAAAGCATACGGCATGCTTTCCTTCATTGGACGGGGTATTGAGTACAAGGGTTGGCAGGTCATGTTACAGTTGGAGAAGACTTTGGTTCGGCCACATTTGGAATGCTGCGTGCAGTTCTGGTCGCCACATTACCAAAAGGATGTGGATGCTTTGGAGAGGGTGCAGAGGAGGTTCACCAGGATGTTGCCTGGTATGGAGGGCGCTAGCTATGAAGAGAGGTTGAGTAGATTAGGATTATTTTCATTAGAAAGACGGAGGTTGAGGGGGGACCTGATTGAGGTGTACAAAATCATGAGAGGTATAGACAGGGTGGATAGCAAGAAGCTTTTTCCCAGAGTGGGGGTTTCAATTACTAGAGGACACGAGTTCAAAGTGAGAGGGGAAAAGTTTAGGGGGGATAAGCGTGGAAAGTTCTTTACGCAGAGGGTGGTGGGTGCCTGGAACGCGTTGCCAGCGGAGGTGGTAGACGCGGGCACGATAGCGTCTTTTAAGATGTATCTAGACAGATACATGAATGGGCAGGAAGCAAAGAGATACAGACCCTTAGAAAATAGGCGACATGTTTAGAGAGAGGATCTGGATCGGCGCAGGCTTGGAGGGCCGAAGGGCCTGTTCCTGTGATGTAAATATCTTTGTTCTTTCTTCTTCTTTGCCTCCAACACATTCTCAGATAGTGCATTCCAGATCCTAAACACTCACTGAACCTGCCTCCACCACACGCTCAGTCAGTGCATTCCAGATCCTAAACACTCACTGAACCTGCCTCCACCACACGCTCAGTCAGTGCATTCCAGATCCGAAACACTCACTGAACCTGCCTCGACCACACTCTCAGACAGGGCATTCCAGATCCTAAACACTCACTGAACCTGCCTCGACCACACGCTCAGACAGTGCATTCCAGATCCTAAACACACACTGAACCTGCCTAAACCACACACTCAGACAGTGCATTCCAGATCCTAAACACACACTGAACCTGCCTCCACCACACTCTCAGACAGTGCATTCCAGATCCGAAACACTCACTGAACCTACCTCCACCACACTCTCAGACAGTGCATTCCCGATCCTAAACACACACTGAACCTGCCTCCACCACATTCTCAGACAGTGCATTCCCGATCCTAAACACTCACTGAACCTGCCTCCACCAGACTCACAGACAGTGCATTCCAGATCCTAAACACACACTGAACCTGCCTCCACCACACTCTCAGACAGTGCATTCCCGATCCTAAACACTCGCTGAACCTGCCTCCACCACACTCTCAGACAGTGCATTCCCGATCCTAAACACTCCTTGAACCTGCCTCCACCACACTCTCAGACAGTGCATTCCAGATCCTAAACACACACTGAACCTGCCTCCACCACACTCTCAGACAGTACATTCCAGATCCTAAACACTCACTGAAACTGCCTCCACCACTCTCTCAGACAGTGCATTCCAGATCCTAAACACACACTGAACCTGCCTCCACCACACTCTCAGACAGTACATTCCAGATCCTAAACACTCACTGAAACTGCCTCCACCACTCTCTCAGACAGTGCATTCCAGATCCTAAACACACACTGAACCTGCCTCCACCACACTCTCAGACAGTGCATTCCAGATCCTAAACACTCCTTGAACCTGCCTCCACCACACTCTCAGACAGTACATTCCAGATCCTAAACACTCACTGAAACTGCCTCCACCACTCTCTCAGACAGTGCATTCCAGATCCTAAACACACACTGAACCTGCCTCCACCACACTCTCAGACAGTACATTCCAGATCCTAAACACTCACTGAAACTGCCTCCACCACTCTCTCAGACAGTGCATTCCAGATCCTAAACACACACTGAACCTGCCTCCACCACACTCTCAGACAGTGCATTCCAGATCCTAAACACTCCTTGAACCTGCCTCCACCACACTCTCAGACAGTACATTCCAGATCCTAAACACTCACTGAACCTGCCTCCACCACACTCTCAGACAGTGCATTCCAGATCCTAAACACTCACTGAACCTGCCTCCACCACACTCTCAGACAGTACATTCCAGATCCTAAACACTCACTGAACCTGCCTCCACCACACTCTCAGACAGTGCATTCCAGATCCTAAACACTCACTGAACCTGCCTCCACCACACTCTCAGACAGTACATTCCAGATCCTAAACACTCACTGAAACTGCCTCCACCACACTCTCAGACAGTGCATTCCAGATCCCAAACACTCCCTGAACCTGCCTCCACCACACTCTCAGACAGTGCATTCCAGATCCTAAACACTCACTGAACCTGCCTCCACCACACTCTCAGACAGTGCATTCCAGATCCTAAACACTCACTGAACCTGCCTCCACCACACTCTCAGACAGTGTATTCCAGATCCCAAATACTCCCTGAACCTGCCTCCACCACACTCTCAGACAGTGCATTCCAGATCCTAAACACTCACTGAACCTGCCTCCATCACAGTCTCAGGCAGTGCATTCCAGATCCTAAACACTCACTGAACCTGCCTCCACCACACTCTCAGACAGTGCATTCCAGATCCTAAACACACACTGAAACTGCCTCCACCACACTCTCAGACAGTGCATTCCAGATCCTAAACACACACTGAAACTGCCTCCACCACACTCTCAGACAGTGCATTCCAGATCTTAAACACTCACTGAACCTGTCTCCACCACAGTCTCAGACAGTACATTCCAGATCCTAAACACTCACTGAACCTGCCTCCATCACAGTCTCAGGCAGTGCATTCCAGATCCTAAACACTCACTGAACCTGCCTCCACCACACTCACAGACAGTGCATCCCAGATCCTAAACACTCACTGAACCTGCCTCCATCACAGCTCAGACAGTGTATTCCAGATCCTAAACACTCACTGAACCTGCCTCCACCACACTCTCAGACAGTGCATTCCAGATCCTAAACACTCACTGAACCTGCCTCCACCACACTCTCAGACAGTGCATTCCAGATCCTAAACACTCACTGAACCTGCCTCCACCACTCTCTCAGACAGTGCATTCCAGATCCTAAACACTCACTGAACCTGCCTCCACCACACTCTCAGACAGTGCATTCCAGATCCTAAACACTCACTGAACCTGCCTCCACCACACTCTCAGACAGTGCATTCCAGATCCTAAACACTCACTGAACCTGCCTCCACCGCACTCTCAGACAGTGCATTCCAGATCCTAAACACTCACTGAACCTGCCTCCACCACTCTCTCAGACAGTGCATTCCAGATCCTAAACACTCACTGAACCTGCCTCCACCACACTCTCAGACAATGCATTCCAGATCCTAAACACTCACTGAACCTGCCTCCACCACACTCTCAGACAGTGCATTCCAGATCCTAAACACTCACTGAACCTGCCTCCACCACACTCTCAGACAATGCATTCCAGATCCTAAACACACACTGAACCTGCCTCCACCACACTCTCAGACAGTGCATTCCAGATCCTAAACACTCACTGAACCTGCCTCCACCGCACTCTCAGACAGTGTATTCCAGATCCTAAACACTCACTGAACCTGCCTCCATCACACTCTCAGACAGTGTATTCCAGATCCTAAACACTCACTGAACCTGCCTCCATCACACTCTCAGACAGTGTATTCCAGATCCTAAACACACACTGAACCTGCCTCCACCACACTCTCAGACAGTGCATTCCAGATCCTAAACACTCACTGAACCTGCCTCCACCACACTCTCAGACAGTGCATTCCAGATCCTAAACACTCACTGAACCTGCCTCCACCACACTCTCAGACAGTGCATTCCAGATCCTAAACACTCACTGAACCTGCCTCCACCACTCTCTCAGATAGTGCATTCCAGATCCTAAACACTCACTGAACCTGCCGCGACCACACTCTCAGACAGTGCATTCCAGATCCTAAACACACACTGAACCTGCCTCCACCACACTCTCAGACAATGCATTCCAGATCCTAAACACACACTGAACCTGCCTCCACCACACTCTCAGACAGTGCATTCCAGATCCTAAACACTCACTGAACCTGCCTCCACCGCACTCTCAGACAGTGTATTCCAGATCCTAAACACTCACTGAACCTGCCTCCATCACACTCTCAGACAGTGTATTCCAGATCCTAAACACTCACTGAACCTGCCTCCATCACACTCTCAGACAGTGTATTCCAGATCCTAAACACACACTGAACCTGCCTCCACCACACTCTCAGACAGTGCATTCCAGATCCTAAACACTCACTGAACCTGCCTCCACCACACTCTCAGACAGTGCATTCCAGATCCTAAACACTCACTGAACCTGCCTCCACCACACTCTCAGACAGTGCATTCCAGATCCTAAACACTCACTGAACCTGCCTCCACCACTCTCTCAGATAGTGCATTCCAGATCCTAAACACTCACTGAACCTGCCGCGACCACACTCTCAGACAGTGCATTCCAGATCCTAAACACTCACTGAACCTGCCTCCACCACACTCTCAGACAATGCATTCCAGATCCTAAACACTCACTGAACCTGCCTCCACCACACTCTCAGACAGTGCATTCCAGATCCTAAACACTCACTGAACCTGCCTCCACCACACTCTCAGACAGTGCATTCCAGATCCTAAACACTCACTGAACCTGCCTCCACCACACTCTCAGAGAGTGCATTCCAGATCCTAAACACTCACTGAACCTGCCTCCACCACACTCTCAGAGAGTGCATTCCCGATCCTAAACACACACTGAACCTGCCTCCACCACACTCTCAGACAGTGCATTCCAGATCCTAAACACTCACTGAACCTGCCTCCACCACACTCTCAGACAGTGCATTCCAGATCCTAAACACTCACTGAACCTGCCTCCACCACACTCTCAGACAGTGTATTCCAGATCCTAAACACTCACTGAACCTGCCTCCACCACACTCTCAGACAGTGCATTCCAGTTCCTAAACACTCACAGAACCTGCCTCCATCACAGTCTCAGGCAGTGCATTCCAGATCCCAAATACTCCCTGAACCTGCCTCCACCACACTCTCAGACAGTGCATTCCAGATCCTAAACACTCACTGAAACTGCCTCCACCACACTCTCAGACAGTGCATTCCAGATCCTAAACACTCACTGAACCTGCCTCCATCACAGTCTCAGGCAGTGCATTCCAGATCCTAAACACTCCCTGAACCTGCCTCCACCAGACTCTCAGACAGTGCATTCCAGATCCTAAACACTCACTGAACCTGCCTCCACCACACTCACAGACAGTGCATTCCAGATCCTAAACACTCACTGAACCTGCTTCCATCACAGCTCAGACAGTGTATTCCAGATCCTAAACACTCACTGAACCTGCCTCCACCACACTCTCAGACAGTGCATTCCAGATCCTAAACACTCACTGAACCTGCCTCCACCGCACTCTCAGACAGTGCATTCCAGATCCTAAACACTCACTGAACCTGCCTCCACCACACTCTCAGACAGTACATTCCAGATCCTAAACACTCACTGAACCTGCCTCCCCCACACTCTCAGACAGTACATTCCAGATCCTAAACACTCACTGAACCTGCCTCCACCACACTCTCAGACAGTGCATTCCAGATCCTAAACACTCACTGAACCTGCCTCCACCACACTCTCAGACAGTGCATTCCAGATCCTAAACACACACTGAACCTGCCTCCACCACACTCTCAGACAGTGCATTCCAGATCCTAAACACTCACTGAACCTGCCTCCACCACTCTCTCAGACAGTGCATTCCAGATCCTAAACACTCACTGAACCTGCCTCCACCACACTCTCAGACAGTGCATTCCAGATCCTAAACACTCACTGAACCTGCCTCCACCACTCTCTCAGACAGTGCATTCCAGATCCTAAACACTCACTGAAACTGCCTCCACCACTCTCTCAGACAGTGCATTCCAGATCCTAAACACTCACTGAACCTGCCTCCACCACACTCTCAGACAGTGCATTCCAGATCCTAAACACTCACTGAACCTGCCTCCACCACTCTCTCAGACAGTGCATTCCAGATCCTAAACACTCACTGAACCTGCCTCCTCCACACTCTCAGACAGTGCATTCCAGATCCTAAACACACACTGAACCTGCCTCCTCCACACTCTCAGACAGTGCATTCCAGATCCTAAACACACACTGAAGCTGCCTCCACCACACTCTCAGAGAGTGCATTCCAGATCCTAAACACTCACTGAACCTGCCTCCACCACACTCTCAGACAGTGCATTCCAGATCCTAAACACTCACTGAACCTGCCTCCACCACACTCTCAGACAGTGCATTCCAGATCCTAAACACACACTGAACCTGCCTCCACCACACTCTCAGACAGTGCATTCCAGATCCTAAACACTCACTGAACCTGCCTCCACCGCACTCTCAGACAGTGCATTCCAGATCCTAAACACACACTGAACCTGCCTCCACCGCACTCTCAGACAGTGCATTCCAGATCCTAAACACTCACTGAACCTGCCTCCACCACACTCTCAGACAGTGCATTCCAGATCCTAAACACTCACTGAACCTGCCTCCACCACACTCTCAGACAGTGCATTCCAGATCCTAAACACTCACTGAACCTGCCTCCACCACACTCTCAGACAGTGCATTCCAGATCCTAAACACTCACTGAACCTGCCTCCACCACACTCTCAGACAGTGCATTCCAGATCCTAAACACTCACTGAACCTGCCTCCATCACAGTCTCAGGCAGTGCATTCCAGATCCTGAACACTCACTGAACCTGCCTCCACCACACTCTCAGACAGTGCATTCCAGATCCTAAACACACACTGAACCTGCCTCCACCACACTCTCAGACAGTGCATTCCAGATCCTAAACACTCACTGAACCTGCCTCCATCACAGTCTCAGGCAGTGCATTCCAGATCCTAAACACTCACTGAACCTGCCTCCACCACACTCTCAGACAGTGCATTCCAGATCCTAAACACTCACTGAACCTGCCTCCACCACACTCTCAGACAGTGCATTCCAGATCCTAAACACACACTGAACCTGCCTCCACCACACTCTCAGACAGTGCATTCCAGATCCTAAACACACACTGAACCTGCCTCCACCACACTCTCAGACAGTGCATTCCAGATCCTAAACACTCACTGAACCTGCCTCCACCACACTCTCAGAGAGTGCATTCCAGATCCTAAACACACACTGAACCTGCCTCCACCACACTCTCAGACAGTGCATTCCAGATCCTAAACACTCACTGAACCTGCCTCCACCACACTCTCAGAGAGTGCATTCCAGATCCTAAACACTCACTGAACCTGCCTCCACCACACTCTCAGACAGTGTATTCCAGATCCTAAATACTCACTGAACCTGCCTCCACCACACTCTCAGACAGTGCATTCCAGATCCTAAACACTCACTGAATCTGCCTCCATCACAGTCTCAGGCAGTGCATTCCAGATCCCAAATACTCCCTGAACCTGCCTCCACCACACTCTCAGACAGTGCATTCCAGATCCTAAACACTCACTGAAACTGCCTCCACCACACTCTCAGACAGTGCATTCCAGATCCTAAACACTCACTGAACCTGCCTCCATCACAGTCTCAGGCAGTGCATTCCAGATCCTAAACACTCCCTGAACCTGCCTCCACCAGACTCTCAGACAGTGCATTCCAGACCCTAAACACACACTGAAACTGCCTCCACCACACTCTCAGACAGTGCATTCCAGATCCTAAACACTCACTGAACCTGCCTCCATCACAGTCTCAGGCAGTGCATTCCAGATCCTAAACACTCCCTGAACCTGCCTCCACCAGACTCTCAGACAGTGCATTCCAGATCCTAAACACACACTGAAACTGCCTCCACCACACTCTCAGACAGTGCATTCCAGATCCTAAACACACACTGAACCAGCCTCCATCACAGTCTCAGGCAGTGCATTCCAGATCCTAAACACTCACTGAAACTGCCTCCACCACACTCTCAGACAGTGCATTCCAGATCCTAAACACTCACTGAACCAGCCTCCATCACAGTCTCAGGCAGTGCATTCCAGATCCTAAACACTCACTGAACCTGCCTCCACCACACTCACAGACAGTGCATTCCAGATCCTAAACACTCACTGAACCTGCTTCCATCACAGCTCAGACAGTGTATTCCAGATCCTAAACACTCACTGAACCTGCCTCCACCACACTCTCAGACAGTGCATTCCAGATCCTAAACACTCACTGAACCTGCTTCCATCACAGCTCAGACAGTGTATTCCAGATCCTAAACACTCACTGAACCTGCCTCCACCACACTCTCAGACAGTGCATTCCAGATCCTAAACACTCATTGAACCTGCCTCCACCGCACTCTCAGACAGTGCATTCCAGATCCTAAACACTCACTGAACCTGCCTCCACCACACTCTCAGACAGTGCATTCCAGATCCTAAACACTCACTGAACCTGCCTCCACCACACTCTCAGACAGTGCATTCCAGATCCTAAACACTCACTGAACCTGCCTCCACCACACTCTCAGACAGTGCATTCCAGATCCTAAACACTCACTGAACCTGCCTCCACCACTCTCTCAGACAGTGCATTCCAGATCCTAAACACTCACTGAACCTGCCTCCACCACTCTCTCAGACAGTGCATTCCAGATCCTAAACACTCACTGAACCTGCCTCCACCACACTCTCAGACAGTGCATTCCAGATCCTAAACACTCACTGAACCTGCCTCCACCACTCTCTCAGACAGTGCATTCCAGATCCTAAACACTCACTGAACCTGCCTCCTCCACACTCTCAGACAGTGCATTCCAGATCCTAAACACACACTGAACCTGCCTCCTCCACACTCTCAGACAGTGCATTCCAGATCCTAAACACACACTGAAGCTGCCTCCACCACACTCTCAGAGAGTGCATTCCAGATCCTAAACACTCACTGAACCTGCCTCCACCACACTCTCAGACAGTGCATTCCAGATCCTAAACACACACTGAACCTGCCTCCACCACACTCTCAGACAGTGCATTCCAGATCCTAAACACTCACTGAACCTGCCTCCACCACACTCTCAGACAGTGCATTCCAGATCCTAAACACTCACTGAACCTGCCTCCTCCACACTCTCAGACAGTGCATTCCAGATCCTAAACACACACTGAACCTGCCTCCACCACACTCTCAGAGAGTGCATTCCAGATCCTAAACACTCACTGAACCTGCCTCCACCACACTCTCAGACAGTGCATTCCAGATCCTAAACACTCACTGAACCTGCCTCCACCACACTCTCAGACAGTGCATTCCAGATCCTAAACACTCACTGAACCTGCCTCCACCACACTCTCAGACAGTGCATTCCAGATCCTAAACACTCACTGAACCTGCCTCCACCACACTCTCAGACAGTGCATTCCAGATCCTAAACACTCACTGAACCTGCCTCCACCACACTCTCAGACAGTGCATTCCAGATCCTAAACACTCACTGAACCTGCCTCCACCACTCTCTCAGACAGTGCATTCCAGATCCTAAACACTCACTGAACCTGCCTCCACCACACTCTCAGACAGTGCATTCCAGATCCTAAACACTCACTGAACCTGCCGCGACCACACTCTCAGACAGTGCATTCCAGATCCTAAACACACACTGAACCTGCCTCCACCACACTCTCAGACAGTGCATTCCAGATACTAAACACTCTATGAACCTGCCTCCACCACACTCTCAGACAGTGCATTCCAGATCCTAAACACACACTGAACCTGCCTCCACCACACTCTCAGACAGTGCATTCCAGATCCTAAACACTCACTGAACCTGCCTCCACCACACTCTCAGACAGTGCATTCCAGATCTTAAACACTCACTGAACCTGTCTCCACGACAGTCTCAGACAGTACATTCCAGATCCTAAACACTCACTGAACCTGCCTCCATCACAGTCTCAGGCAGTGCATTCCAGATCCTAAACACTCACTGAACCTGCCTCCACCACACTCTCAGACAGTGCATTCCAGATCCTAAACACTCACTGAACCTGCCTCCACCACACTCTCAGACAGTGCATTCCAGATCCTAAACACTCACTGAACCTGCCTCCACCACACTCTCAGACAGTGCATTCCAGATCCTAAACACTCACTGAACCTGCCTCCACCACACTCTCAGACAGTGCATTCCAGATCCTAAACACTCACTGAACCTGCCTCCACCACACTCTCAGACAGTGCATTCCAGATCCTAAACACTCACTGAACCTGCCTCCACCACACTCTCAGACAGTGCATTCCAGATCCTAAACACTCACTGAACCTGCCTCCACCACACTCTCAGACAGTGCATTCCAGATCCTAAACACTCACTGAACCTGCCTCCACCACACTCTCAGACAGTGCATTCCAGATCCTAAACACTCACTGAACCTGCCTCCACCACACTCTCAGACAGTGCATTCCAGATCCTAAACACTCACTGAACCTGCCTCCACCACACTCTCAGACAGTGCATTCCAGATCCTAAACACTCACTGAACCTGCCTCCACCACACTCTCAGACAGTGCATTCCAGATCCTAAACACTCACTGAACCTGCCTCCACCACACTCTCAGACAGTGCATTCCGGATCCTAAACACTCACTGAACCTGCCTCCACCACACTCTCAGACAGTGCATTCCAGATCCTAAACACTCACTGAACCTGCCTCCACCACACTCTCAGACAATGCATTCCAGATCCTAAACACTCACTGAACCTGCCTCCACCACACTCTCAGACAGTGCATTCCAGATCCTAAACACTCACTGAACCTGCCTCCACCACACTCTCAGGCAGTGCATTCCAGATCCTAAACACTCACTGAACCTGCCTCCACCACACTCTCAGACAGTGCATTCCAGATCCTAAACACTCACTGAATATGCCTCCATCACACTCTCAGACAGTGCATTCCAGATCCTAAACACACACTGAACCTGCCTCCACCACACTCTCAGACAGTGCATTCCAGATCCTAAACACTCACTGAACCTGCCTCCACCACACTCTCAGGCAGTGCATTCCAGATCCTAAACACTTACTGAACCTGCCTCCACCACACTCTCAGACAGTGCATTCCAGATCCTAAACACACACTGAACCTGCCTCCACCACACTCTCAGACAGTGCATTCCAGATCCTAAACACACACTGAACCTGCCTCCACCACACTCTCAGACAGTGCATTCCAGATCCTAAACACTCACTGAACCTGCCTCCACCACACTCTCAGACAGTGCATTCCAGATCCTAAACACTCACTGAACCTGCCTCCACCACACTCTCAGACAGTGCATTCCAGATCCTAAACACTCACTGAACCTGCCTCCACCACACTCTCAGACAGTGCATTCCAGATCCTAAACAGTCACTGAACCTGCCTCCACCACACTCTCAGACAGTGCATTCCAGATCCTAAACACTCACTGAACCTGCCTCCACCACACTCTCAGACAGTGCATTCCAGATCCTAAACAGTCACTGAACCTGCCTCCACCACACTCTCAGACAGTGCATTCCAGATCCTAAACACTCACTGAACCTGCCTCCACCACACTCTCAGACAGTGCATTCCAGATCCTAAACACACACTGAACCTGCCTCCACCACACTCTCAGACAGTGCATTCCCGATCCTAAACACTCACTGAACCTGCCTCCACCACACTCTCAGACAGTGCATTCCAGATCCTAAACACTCACTGAACCTGCCTCCACCACACTCTCAGACAGTGCATTCCAGATCCTAAACACTCACTGAACCTGCCTCCATCACAGTCTCAGGCAGTGCATTCCAGATCCTAAACACTCACTGAACCTGCCTCCACCGCACTCTCAGACAGTGCATTCCAGATCCTAAATACTCACTGAACCTGCCTCCTCCACACTCTCAGACAGTGCATTCCAGATCCTAAACACTCACTGAACCTGCCTCCATCACAGTCTCAGGCAGTGCATTCCAGATCCTAAACACTCACTGAACCTGCCTCCACCACACTCTCAGACAGTGCATTCCAGATCCTAAACACACACTGAACCTGCCTCCACCGCACTCTCAGACAGTGCATTCCAGATCCTAAATACTCACTGAACCTGCCTCCTCCACACTCTCAGACAGTGCATTCCAGATCCTAAACACTCACTGAACCTGCCTCCATCACAGTCTCAGGCAGTGCATTCCAGATCCTAAACACTCACTGAACCTGCCTCCACCGCACTCTCAGACAGTGCATTCCAGATCCTAAACACACACTGAACCTGCCTCCACCGCACTCTCAGACAGTGCATTCCAGATCCTAAACACACACTGAACCTGCCTGCACCACACTCTCAGACAGTGCATTCCAGATCCTAAACACTCACTGAACCTGCCTCCACCACACTCTCAGACAGTGCATTCCAGATCCTAAACACACACTGAACCTGCCTCCACCACACTCTCAGACAGTGCATTCCAGATCCTAAACACTCACTGAACCTGCCTCCACCACACTCTCAGACAGTGCATTCCAGATCCTAAACACTCACTGAACCTGCCTCCACCACACTCTCAGGCAGTGCATTCCAGATCCTAAACACACACTGAACCTGCCTCCACCACACTCTCAGACAGTGCATTCCAGATCCTAAACACTCACTGAACCTGCCTCCACCACACTCTCAGACAGTGCATTCCACATCCTAAACACTCACTGAACATGCCTCCACCACACTCTCAGACAGTGCATTCCAGATCCTAAATACTCACTGAACCTGCCTCCACCACAGTCTCAGACAGTGCATTCCAGATCCTAAACACTCACTGAACCTGCCTCCATCACAGTCTCAGGCAGTGCATTCCAGATCCTAAACACACACTGAACCTGCCTCCACCACACTCTCAGACAGTGCATTCCAGATCCTAAACACTCACTGAACCTGCCTCCACCACACTCTCAGACAGTGCATTCCAGATCCTAAATACTCACTGAACCTGCCTCCACCACAGTCTCAGACCGTGCATTCCAGATCCTAAACACTCACAGAACCTGCCTCCACCACACTCTCAGACAGTGCATTCCAGATCCTAAACACTCACTGAACCTGCCTCCACCACACTCTCAGACAGTGCATTCCAGATCCTAAACACACACTGAACCTGCCTCCACCACACTCTCAGACAGTGCATTTCAGATCCTAAACACACACTGAACCTGCCTCCACCACACTCTCAGACAGTGCATTCCAGATCCTAAACACTCACTGAACCTGCCTCCACCACACTCTCAGACAGTGCATTCCAGATCCTAAACACTCACTGAACCTGCCTCCACCACACTCTCAGACAGTGTATTCCAGATCCTAAACACTCACTGAACCTGCCTCCACCACACTCTCAGACAGTGCATTCCAGATCCTAAATACTCACTGAACCTGCCTCCACCACAGTCTCAGACCGTGCATTCCAGATCCTAAACACTCACAGAACCTGCCTCCATCACAGTCTCAGGCAGTGCATTCCAGATCCCAAATACTCCATGAACCTGCCTCCACTACACTCTCAGACAGTGCATTTCAGATCCTAAACACTCACTGAACCTGCCTCCACCACACTCTCAGACAGTACATTCCAGATCCTAAACACTCACTGAACCTGCCTCCATCACAGTCTCAGGCAGTGCATTCCAGATCCTAAACCCTCCCTGAACCTGCCTCCACCACACTCTCAGACAGTGCATTCCAGATCCTAAACACACACTGAACCTGCCTCCACCAGACTCTCAGACAGTGCATTCCAGATCCTAAACACACACTGAAACTGCCTCCACCACACTCTCAGACAGTGCATTCCAGATCCTAAACACACACTGAACCTGCCTCCACCACACTCTCAGACAGTGCATTCCAGATCCTAAACACTCACTGAACCTGCCTCCACCGCACTCTCAGACAGTGCATTCCAGATCCTAAACACTCACTGAACCTGCCTCCACCACACTCTCAGACAGTGCATTCCAGATCCTAAACACTCACTGAACCTGCCTCCATCACAGTCTCAGGCAGTGCATTCCAGATCCTAAACACTCACTGAACCTGCCTCCACCACACTCACAGACAGTGCATTCCAGATCCTAAACACTCACTGAACCTGCTTCCATCACAGTCTCAGGCAGTGCATTCCAGATCCTAAACACTCACTGAACCTGCCTCCACCACACTCTCAGACAGTGAATTCCAGATCCTAAACACTCACTGAACCTGCCTCCACCAAACTCTCAGACAGTGCATTCCAGATCCTAAACACTCACTGAACCTGCCTCCACCACACTCTCAGACAGTGCATTCCAGATCCTAAACACTCACTGAACCTGCCTCCACCACACTCTCAGACAGTGCATTCCAGATCCTAAACACTCACTGAACCTGCCTCCACCACTCTCTCAGACAGTGCATTCCAGATCCTAAACACTCACTGAACCTGCCTCCACCACTCTCTCAGACAGTGCATTCCAGATCCTAAACACTCACTGAACCTGCCTCCCCCACACTCTCAGACAGTGCATTCCAGATCCTAAACACACACTGAACCTGCCTCCACCACACTCTCAGACAGTGCATTCCAGATCCTAAACACTCACTGAACCTGCCTCCACCACACTCTCAGACAGTGTATTCCAGATCCTAAACACTCACTGAACCTGCCTCCACCAAACTCTCAGACAGTGCATTCCAGATCCTAAACACTCACTGAACCTGCCTCCACCACACTCTCAGACAGTGCATTCCAGATCCTAAACACTCACTGAACCTGCCTCCACCACACTCTCAGACAGTGCATTCCAGATCCTAAACACTCACTGAACCTGCCTCCACCACTCTCTCAGACAGTGCATTCCAGATCCTAAACACTCACTGAACCTGCCTCCACCACTCTCTCAGACAGTGCATTCCAGATCCTAAACACTCACTGAACCTGCCTCCATCACACTCTCAGACAGTGCATTCCAGATCCTAAACACTCACTGAACCTGCCTCCACCACACTCTCAGACAGTGCATTCCAGATCCTAAACACTCACTGAACCTGCCTCCACCACACTCTCAGACAGTGCATTCCAGATCCTAAACACTCACTGAACCTGCCTCCACCACACTCTCAGACAGTGCATTCCAGATCCTAAACACTCACTGAACCTGCCTCCACCACTCTCTCAGACAGTGCATTCCAGATCCTAAACACTCACTGAACCTGCCTCCACCACTCTCTCAGACAGTGCATTCCAGATCCTAAACACTCACTGAACCTGCCTCCACCACACTCTCAGACAGTGCATTCCAGATCCTAAACACTCACTGAACCTGCCTCCACCACACTCTCAGACAGTGCATTCCAGATCCTAAACACTCACTGAACCTGCCTCCACCACACTCTCAGACAGTGCATTCCAGATCCTAAACACTCACTGAACCTGCCTCCACCACACTCTCAGACAGTGCATTCCAGATCCTAAACACTCACTGAACCTGCCTCCACCACACTCTCAGACTTTGCATTCCAGATCCTAAACACTCACTGAACCTGCCTCCACCACACTCTCAGACAGTGCATTCCAGATCCTAAACACTCACTGAACCTGCCTCCACCACTCTCTCAGACAGTGCATTCCAGATCCTAAACACTCACTGAACCTGGCTCCACCACACTCTCAGACAGTGCATTTTAGATCCTAAACACACACTGAACCTGCCTCCACCACACTCTCAGACAGTGCATTCCAGATCCTAAACACTCACTGAACCTGCCTCCACCACTCTCTCAGACAGTGCATTCCAGATCCTAAACACTCACTGAACCTGCCTCCACCACACTCTCAGACAGTGCATTCCAGATCCTAAACACTCACTGAACCTGCCTCCACCACACGCTCAGACAGTGCATTCCAGATCCTAAACACTCACTGAACCTGCCTCCACCACACTCTCAGACAGTGCATTCCAGATCCTAAACACTCACTGAACCTGCCGCGACCACACTCTCAGACAGTGCATTCCAGATCCTAAACACACACTGAACCTGCCTCCACCACACTCTCAGACAGTGCATTCCAGATCCTAAACACTCACTGAACCTGCCTCCACCACACTCTCAGACAGTGCATTCCAGATCCTAAACACTCACTGAACCTGCCTCCATCACAGTCTCAGGCAGTGAATTCCAGATCCTAAACACTCACTGAACCTGCCTCCACCACACTCTCAGACAGTGCATTCCAGATCCTAAACACACACTGAACCTGCCTCCACCGCACTCTCAGACAGTGCATTCCAGATCCTAAATACTCACTGAACCTGCCTCCTCCACACTCTCAGACAGTGCATTCCAGATCCTAAACACTCACTGAACCTGCCTCCATCACAGTCTCAGGCAGTGCATTCCAGATCCTAAACACTCACTGAACCTGCCTCCACCGCACTCTCAGACAGTGCATTCCAGATCCTAAACACACACTGAACCTGCCTCCACCGCACTCTCAGACAGTGCATTCCAGATCCTAAACACACACTGAACCTGCCTCCACCACACTCTCAGACAGTGCATTCCAGATCCTAAACACTCACTGAACCTGCCTCCACCACACTCTCAGACAGTGCATTCCAGATCCTAAACACACACTGAACCTGCCTCCACCACACTCTCAGACAGTGCATTCCAGATCCTAAACACTCACTGAACCTGCCTCCACCACACTCTCAGACAGTGCATTCCAGATCCTAAACACTCACTGAACCTGCCTCCACCACACTCTCAGGCAGTGCATTCCAGATCCTAAACACACACTGAACCTGCCTCCACCACACTCTCAGACAGTGCATTCCAGATCCTAAACACTCACTGAACCTGCCTCCACCACACTCTCAGACAGTGCATTCCACATCCTAAACACTCACTGAACATGCCTCCACCACACTCTCAGACAGTGCATTCCAGATCCTAAATACTCACTGAACCTGCCTCCACCACAGTCTCAGACAGTGCATTCCAGATCCTAAACACTCACTGAACCTGCCTCCATCACAGTCTCAGGCAGTGCATTCCAGATCCTAAACACACACTGAACCTGCCTCCACCACACTCTCAGACAGTGCATTCCAGATCCTAAACACTCACTGAACCTGCCTCCACCACACTCTCAGACAGTGCATTCCAGATCCTAAATACTCACTGAACCTGCCTCCACCACAGTCTCAGACCGTGCATTCCAGATCCTAAACACTCACAGAACCTGCCTCCATCACAGTCTCAGGCAGTGCATTCCAGATCCCAAATACTCCATGAACCTGCCTCCACTACACTCTCAGACAGTACATTCCAGATCCTAAACACTCACTGAACCTGCCTCCACCACACTCTCAGACAGTACATTCCAGATCCTAAACACTCACTGAACCTGCCTCCATCACAGTCTCGGGCAGTGCATTCCAGATCCTAAACACTCCCTGAACCTGCCTCCACCACACTCTCAGACAGTGCATTCCAGATCCTAAACACACACTGAACCTGCCTCCACCAGACTCTCAGACAGTGCATTCCAGATCCTAAACACACACTGAAACTGCCTCCACCACACTCTCAGACAGTGCATTCCAGATCCTAAACACACACTGAACCTGCCTCCACGACACTCTCAGACAGTGCATTCCAGATCCTAAACACTCACTGAACCTGCCTCCACCGCACTCTCAGACAGTGCATTCCAGATCCTAAACACTCACTGAACCTGCCTCCACCACACTCTCAGACAGTGCATTCCAGATCCTAAACACTCACTGAACCTGCCTCCATCACAGTCTCAGGCAGTGCATTCCAGATCCTAAACACTCACTGAACCTGCCTCCACCACACTCACAGACAGTGCATTCCAGATCCTAAACACTCACTGAACCTGCTTCCATCACAGTCTCAGGCAGTGCATTCCAGATCCTAAACACTCACTGAACCTGCCTCCACCACACTCTCAGACAGTGTATTCCAGATCCTAAACACTCACTGAACCTGCCTCCACCAAACTCTCAGACAGTGCATTCCAGATCCTAAACACTCACTGAACCTGCCTCCACCACACTCTCAGACAGTGCATTCCAGATCCTAAACACTCACTGAACCTGCCTCCACCACACTCTCAGACAGTGCATTCCAGATCCTAAACACTCACTGAACCTGCCTCCACCACTCTCTCAGACAGTGCATTCCAGATCCTAAACACTCACTGAACCTGCCTCCACCACTCTCTCAGACAGTGCATTCCAGATCCTAAACACTCACTGAACCTGCCTCCACCACACTCTCAGACAGTGCATTCCAGATCCTAAACACTCACTGAACCTGCCTCCACCACACGCTCAGACAGTGCATTCCAGATCCTAAACACTCACTGAACCTGCCTCCACCACACTCTCAGACAGTGCATTCCAGATCCTAAACACTCACTGAACCTGCCGCGACCACACTCTCAGACAGTGCATTCCAGATCCTAAACACACACTGAACCTGCCTCCACCACACTCTCAGACAGTGCATTCCAGATCCTAAACACTCACTGAACCTGCCTCCACCACACTCTCAGACAGTGCATTCCAGATCCTAAACACTCACTGAACCTGCCTCCATCACAGTCTCAGGCAGTGAATTCCAGATCCTAAACACTCACTGAACCTGCCTCCACCACACTCTCAGACAGTGCATTCCAGATCCTAAACACACACTGAACCTGCCTCCACCGCACTCTCAGACAGTGCATTCCAGATCCTAAATACTCACTGAACCTGCCTCCTCCACACTCTCAGACAGTGCATTCCAGATCCTAAACACTCACTGAACCTGCCTCCATCACAGTCTCAGGCAGTGCATTCCAGATCCTAAACACTCACTGAACCTGCCTCCACCGCACTCTCAGACAGTGCATTCCAGATCCTAAACACACACTGAACCTGCCTCCACCGCACTCTCAGACAGTGCATTCCAGATCCTAAACACACACTGAACCTGCCTCCACCACACTCTCAGACAGTGCATTCCAGATCCTAAACACTCACTGAACCTGCCTCCACCACACTCTCAGACAGTGCATTCCAGATCCTAAACACACACTGAACCTGCCTCCACCACACTCTCAGACAGTGCATTCCAGATCCTAAACACTCACTGAACCTGCCTCCACCACACTCTCAGACAGTGCATTCCAGATCCTAAACACTCACTGAACCTGCCTCCACCACACTCTCAGGCAGTGCATTCCAGATCCTAAACACACACTGAACCTGCCTCCACCACACTCTCAGACAGTGCATTCCAGATCCTAAACACTCACTGAACCTGCCTCCACCACACTCTCAGACAGTGCATTCCACATCCTAAACACTCACTGAACATGCCTCCACCACACTCTCAGACAGTGCATTCCAGATCCTAAATACTCACTGAACCTGCCTCCACCACAGTCTCAGACAGTGCATTCCAGATCCTAAACACTCACTGAACCTGCCTCCATCACAGTCTCAGGCAGTGCATTCCAGATCCTAAACACACACTGAACCTGCCTCCACCACACTCTCAGACAGTGCATTCCAGATCCTAAACACTCACTGAACCTGCCTCCACCACACTCTCAGACAGTGCATTCCAGATCCTAAATACTCACTGAACCTGCCTCCACCACAGTCTCAGACCGTGCATTCCAGATCCTAAACACTCACAGAACCTGCCTCCATCACAGTCTCAGGCAGTGCATTCCAGATCCCAAATACTCCATGAACCTGCCTCCACTACACTCTCAGACAGTACATTCCAGATCCTAAACACTCACTGAACCTGCCTCCACCACACTCTCAGAGAGTACATTCCAGATCCTAAACACTCACTGAACCTGCCTCCATCACAGTCTCAGGCAGTGCATTCCAGATCCTAAACACTCCCTGAACCTGCCTCCACCACACTCTCAGACAGTGCATTCCAGATCCTAAACACACACTGAACCTGCCTCCACCAGACTCTCAGACAGTGCATTCCAGATCCTAAACACACACTGAAACTGCCTCCACCACACTCTCAGACAGTGCATTCCAGATCCTAAACACACACTGAACCTGCCTCCACGACACTCTCAGACAGTGCATTCCAGATCCTAAACACTCACTGAACCTGCCTCCACCACACTCTCAGACAGTGCATTCCAGATCCTAAACACTCACTGAACCTGCCTCCATCACAGTCTCAGGCAGTGCATTCCAGATCCTAAACACTCACTGAACCTGCCTCCACCACACTCACAGACAGTGCATTCCAGATCCTAAACACTCACTGAACCTGCTTCCATCACAGTCTCAGGCAGTGCATTCCAGATCCTAAACACTCACTGAACCTGCCTCCACCACACTCTCAGACAGTGTATTCCAGATCCTAAACACTCACTGAACCTGCCTCCACCAAACTCTCAGACAGTGCATTCCAGATCCTAAACACTCACTGAACCTGCCTCCACCACACACTCAGACAGTGCATTCCAGATCCTAAACACTCACTGAACCTGCCTCCACCACACTCTCAGACAGTGCATTCCAGATCCTAAACACTCACTGAACCTGCCTCCACCACTCTCTCAGACAGTGCATTCCAGATCCTAAACACTCACTGAACCTGCCTCCACCACTCTCTCAGACAGTGCATTCCAGATCCTAAACACTCACTGAACCTGCCTCCACCACACTCTCAGACAGTGCATTCCAGATCCTAAACACACACTGAACCTGTCTCCATCACACTCTCAGACAGTGCATTCCAGATCCTAAACACTCACTGAACCTGCCTCCACCACACTCTCAGACAGTGCATTCCAGATCCTAAACACTCACTGAACCTGCCTCCACCACACTCTCAGACAGTGCATTCCAGATCCTAAACACTCACTGAACCTGCCTCCACCACACTCTCAGACAGTGCATTCCAGATCCTAAACACTCACTGAACCTGCCTCCACCACTCTCTCAGACAGTGCATTCCAGATCCTAAACACTCACTGAACCTGCCTCCACCACTCTCTCAGACAGTGCATTCCAGATCCTAAACACTCACTGAACCTGCCTCCACCACACTCTCAGACAGTGCATTCCAGATCCTAAACACTCACTGAACCTGCCTCCACCACACTCTCAGACAGTGCATTCCAGATCCTAAACACTAACTGAACCTGCCTCCACCACACTCTCAGACAGTGCATTCCAGATCCTAAACACTCACTGAACCTGCCTCCACCACACTCTCAGACAGTGCATTCCAGATCCTAAACACTCACTGAACCTGCCTCCACCACACTCTCAGACTTTGCATTCCAGATCCTAAACACTCACTGAACCTGCCTCCACCACACTCTCAGACAGTGCATTCCAGATCCTAAACACTCACTGAACCTGCCTCCACCACTCTCTCAGACAGTGCATTCCAGATCCTAAACACTCACTGAACCTGGCTCCACCACACTCTCAGACAGTGCATTCTAGATCCTAAACACACACTGAACCTGCCTCCACCACACTCTCAGACAGTGCATTCCAGATCCTAAACACTCACTGAACCTGCCTCCACCACTCTCTCAGACAGTGCATTCCAGATCCTAAACACTCACTGAACCTGCCTCCACCACACTCTCAGACAGTGCATTCCAGATCCTAAACACTCACTGAACCTGCCTCCACCACACGCTCAGACAGTGCATTCCAGATCCTAAACACTCACTGAACCTGCCTCCACCACACTCTCAGACAGTGCATTCCAGATCCTAAACACTCACTGAACCTGCCGCGACCACACTCTCAGACAGTGCATTCCAGATCCTAAACACACACTGAACCTGCCTCCACCACACTCTCAGACAGTGCATTCCAGATCCTAAACACTCACTGAACCTGCCTCCACCACACTCTCAGACAGTGCATTCCAGATCCTAAACACTCACTGAACCTGCCTCCATCACAGTCTCAGGCAGTGCATTCCAGATCCTAAACACTCACTGAACCTGCCTCCATCACAGTCTCAGGCAGTGCATTCCAGATCCTAAACACTCACTGAACCTGCCTCCACCACACTCTCAGACAGTGCATTCCAGATCCTAAACACACACTGAACCTGCCTCCACCACACTCTCAGACAGTGCATTCCAGATCCTAAACACACACTGAACCTGCCTCCACCACACTCTCAGACAGTGAATTCCAGATCCTAAACACTCACTGAACCTGCCTCCACCACACTCTCAGACAGTGCATTCCAGATCCTAAACACTCACTGAACCTGCCTCCACCACACTCTCAGACAGTGCATTCCAGATCCTAAACACTCACTGAACCTGCCTCCAGCACAGTCTCAGGCAGTGCATTCCAGATCCTAAACACACACTGAACCTGCCTCCACCACACTCTCAGACAGTGCATTCCAGATCCTAAACACACACTGAACCTGCCTCCACCACACTCTCAGACAGTGCATTCCAGATCCTAAACACACACTGAACCTGCCTCCACCACACTCTCAGACAGTGCATTCCAGATCCTAAACACTCACTGAACCTGCCTCCACCACACTCTCAGACAGTGCATTCCAGATCCTAAACACTCACTGAACCTGCCTCCACCACACTCTCAGACAGTGCATTCCAGATCCTAAACACACACTGAACCTGCCTCCACCACACTCTCAGACAGTGCATTCCAGATCCTAAACACACACAGAACCTGCCTCCACCACACTCTCAGACAGTGCATTCCAGATCCTAAACACTCACTGAACCTGCCTCCACCACACTCTCAGACAGTGCATTCCAGATCCTAAACACTCACTGAACCTGCCTCCAGCACTGTCTCAGGCAGTGCATTCCAGATCCTAAACACACACTGAACCTGCCTCCACCACACTCTCAGACAGTGCATTCCAGATCCTAAACACACACTGAACCTGCCTCCACCACACGCTCAGACAGTGCATTCCAGATCCTAAACACACACTGAACCTGCCTCCACCACACTCTCAGACAGTGCATTCCAGATCCTAAACACTCACTGAACCTGCCTCCACCACACTCTCAGACAGTGCATTCCAGATCCTAATCACACACTGAACCTGCCTCCACCACACTCTCAGACAGTGCATTCCAGATCCTAAACACACACTGAACCTGCCTCCACCACACTCTCAGACAGTGCATTCCAGATCCTAAACACTCACTGAACCTGCCTCCACCACACTCTCAGACAGTGCATTCCAGATCCTAAACACACACTGAACCTGCCTCCACCACACTCTCAGACAGTGCATTCCAGATCCTAAACACACACTGAACCTGCCTCCACCACACTCTCAGACAGTGCATTCCAGATCCTAAACACACACTGAACCTGCCTCCACCACACTCTCAGACAGTGCATTCCAGATCCTAAACACTCACTGAACCTGCCTCCACCACACTCTCAGACAGTGCATTCCAGATCCTAAACACACACTGAACCTGCCTCCACCACACTCTCAGACAGTGCATTCCAGATCCTAAACACACACTGAACCTGCCTCCACCACACTCTCAGACAGTGCATTCCAGATCCTAAACACACACTGAACCTGCCTCCACCACACTCTCAGACAGTGCATTCCAGATCCTAAACACTCACTGAACCTGCCTCCACCACACTCTCAGACAGTGCATTCCAGATCCTAAACACTCACTGAATCTGCCTCCATCACAGTCTCAGGCAGTGCATTCCAGATCCTAAACACACACTGAACCTGCCTCCACCACACTCTCAGACAGTGCATTCCCGATCCTAAACACTCACTGAACCTGCCTCCACCACACTCTCAGACAGTGCATTCCAGATCCTAAACACTCACTGAACCTGCCTCCACCACACTCTCAGACAGTGCATTCCAGATCCTAAACACTCACTGAACCTGCCTCCACCACACTCTCAGACAGTGCATTCCAGATCCTAAACACTCACTGAACCTGCCTCCACCACACTCTCAGACAGTGCATTGCAGATCCTAAATACTCACTGAACCTGCCTCCACCACACTCTCAGACAGTGCATTCCAGATCCTAAACACTCACTGAACCTGCCTCCACCACACTCTCAGACAGTGCATTCCAGATCCTAAACACTCACTGAACCTGCCTCCACCACACTCTCAGACAGTGCATTCCGGATCCTAAACACTCACTGAACCTGCCTCCATCACAGTCTCAGGCAGTGCATTCCAGATCCTAAACACTCACTGAACCTGCCTCCAACACACTCTCAGACAGTGTATTCCAGATCCTAAACACTCCCTGAACCTGCCTCCACCACACTCTCAGACAGTGCATTCCAGATCGTAAACACTCACTGAACCTGCCTCCACCACACTCTCAGACAGTGCATTCGAGATCTTAAACAATCACTGAACCTGCCTCCACCACTCTCTCAGACAGTGCATTCCAGATCCTAAACACTCACTGAACCTGCCTCCACCACACTCTCAGACAGTGCATTCCAGATCCTAAACACTCACTGAACCTGCCTCCACCACACTCTCAGACAGTGCATTCCAGATCCTAAACACTCACTGAACCTGCCTCCACCACACTCTCAGACAATGCATTCCAGATCCTAAACACACACTGAACCTGCCTCCACCACACTCTCAGACAGTGCATTCCAGATCCTAAACACACACTGAACCTGCCTCCACCACACTCTCAGACAGTGCATTCCAGATCCTAAACACACACTGAACCTGCCTCCACCACACTCTCAGACAGTGCATTCCAGATCCTAAACACTCACTGAACCTGCCTCCACCACACTCTCAGACAGTGCATTCCAGATCCTAAACACACACTGAACCTGCCTCCACCACACTCTCAGACAGTGCATTCCAGATCCTAAACACACACTGAACCTGCCTCCACCACACTCTCAGACAGTGCATTCCAGATCCTAAACACACACTGAACCTGCCTCCACCACACTCTCAGACAGTGCATTCCAGATCCTAAACACTCACTGAACCTGCCTCCACCACACTCTCAGACAGTGCATTCCAGATCCTAAACACACACTGAACCTGCCTCCACCACACTCTCAGACAGTGCATTCCAGATCCTAAACACTCACTGAACCTGCCTCCACCACACTCTCAGACAGTGCATTCCAGATCCTAAACACACACTGAACCTGCCTCCACCACACTCTCAGACAGTGCATTCCAGATCCTAAACACACACTGAACCTGCCTCCACCACACTCTCAGACAGTGCATTCCAGATCCTAAACACTCACTGAACCTGCCTCCACCACACTCTCAGACAGTGCATTCCAGATCCTAAACACTCACTGAACCTGCCTCCACCACACTCTCAGACAGTGCATTCCAGATCCTAAACACACACTGAACCTGCCTCCACCACACTCTCAGACAGTGCATTCCAGATCCTAAACACACACAGAACCTGCCTCCACCACACTCTCAGACAGTGCATTCCAGATCCTAAACACTCACTGAACCTGCCTCCACCACACTCTCAGACAGTGCATTCCAGATCCTAAACACTCACTGAACCTGCCTCCAGCACTGTCTCAGGCAGTGCATTCCAGATCCTAAACACACACTGAACCTGCCTCCACCACACTCTCAGACAGTGCATTCCAGATCCTAAACACACACTGAACCTGCCTCCACCACACGCTCAGACAGTGCATTCCAGATCCTAAACACACACTGAACCTGCCTCCACCACACTCTCAGACAGTGCATTCCAGATCCTAAACACTCACTGAACCTGCCTCCACCACACTCTCAGACAGTGCATTCCAGATCCTAATCACACACTGAACCTGCCTCCACCACACTCTCAGACAGTGCATTCCAGATCCTAAACACACACTGAACCTGCCTCCACCACACTCTCAGACAGTGCATTCCAGATCCTAAACACTCACTGAACCTGCCTCCACCACACTCTCAGACAGTGCATTCCAGATCCTAAACACACACTGAACCTGCCTCCACCACACTCTCAGACAGTGCATTCCAGATTCTAAACACACACTGAACCTGCCTCCACCACACTCTCAGACAGTGCATTCCAGATCCTAAACACACACTGAACCTGCCTCCACCACACTCTCAGACAGTGCATTCCAGATCCTAAACACTCACTGAACCTGCCTCCACCACACTCTCAGACAGTGCATTCCAGATCCTAAACACACACTGAACCTGCCTCCACCACACTCTCAGACAGTGCATTCCAGATCCTAAACACACACTGAACCTGCCTCCACCACACTCTCAGACAGTGCATTCCAGATCCTAAACACACACTGAACCTGCCTCCACCACACTCTCAGACAGTGCATTCCAGATCCTAAACACTCACTGAACCTGCCTCCACCACACTCTCAGACAGTGCATTCCAGATCCTAAACACTCACTGAATCTGCCTCCATCACAGTCTCAGGCAGTGCATTCCAGATCCTAAACACACACTGAACCTGCCTCCACCACACTCTCAGACAGTGCATTCCCGATCCTAAACACTCACTGAACCTGCCTCCACCACACTCTCAGACAGTGCATTCCAGATCCTAAACACTCACTGAACCTGCCTCCACCACACTCTCAGACAGTGCATTCCAGATCCTAAACACTCACTGAACCTGCCTCCACCACACTCTCAGACAGTGCATTCCAGATCCTAAACACTCACTGAACCTGCCTCCACCACACTCTCAGACAGTGCATTGCAGATCCTAAATACTCACTGAACCTGCCTCCACCACACTCTCAGACAGTGCATTCCAGATCCTAAACACTCACTGAACCTGCCTCCACCACACTCTCAGACAGTGCATTCCAGATCCTAAACACTCACTGAACCTGCCTCCACCACACTCTCAGACAGTGCATTCCGGATCCTAAACACTCACTGAACCTGCCTCCATCACAGTCTCAGGCAGTGCATTCCAGATCCTAAACACTCACTGAACCTGCCTCCAACACACTCTCAGACAGTGTATTCCAGATCCTAAACACTCCCTGAACCTGCCTCCACCACACTCTCAGACAGTGCATTCCAGATCGTAAACACTCACTGAACCTGCCTCCACCACACTCTCAGACAGTGCATTCGAGATCTTAAACAATCACTGAACCTGCCTCCACCACTCTCTCAGACAGTGCATTCCAGATCCTAAACACTCACTGAACCTGCCTCCACCACACTCTCAGACAGTGCATTCCAGATCCTAAACACTCACTGAACCTGCCTCCACCACACTCTCAGACAGTGCATTCCAGATCCTAAACACTCACTGAACCTGCCTCCACCACACTCTCAGACAATGCATTCCAGATCCTAAACACACACTGAACCTGCCTCCACCACACTCTCAGACAGTGCATTCCAGATCCTAAACACACACTGAACCTGCCTCCACCACACTCTCAGACAGTGCATTCCAGATCCTAAACACACACTGAACCTGCCTCCACCACACTCTCAGACAGTGCATTCCAGATCCTAAACACTCACTGAACCTGCCTCCACCACACTCTCAGACAGTGCATTCCAGATCCTAAACACACACTGAACCTGCCTCCACCACACTCTCAGACAGTGCATTCCAGATCCTAAACACACACTGAACCTGCCTCCACCACACTCTCAGACAGTGCATTCCAGATCCTAAACACACACTGAACCTGCCTCCACCACACTCTCAGACAGTGCATTCCAGATCCTAAACACTCACTGAACCTGCCTCCACCACACTCTCAGACAGTGCATTCCAGATCCTAAACACTCACTGAACCTGCCTCCACCACACTCTCAGACAGTGCATTCCAGATCCTAAACACTCACTGAACCTGCCTCCACCACACTCTCAGACAGTGCATTCCAGATCCTAAACACTCACTGAATCTGCCTACATCACAGTCTCAGGCAGTGCATTCCAGATCCTAAATACTCACTGAACCTGCCTCCACCACACTCTCAGACACTGCATTCCAGATCCTAAACACTCACTGAACCTGCCTCCACCACACTCTCAGACAGTGCATTCCAGATCCTAAACACTCACTGAACCTGCCTCCACCACACTCTCAGACAGTGCATTCCAGATCCTAAACACTCACTGAAGCTGCCTCCACCACACTCTCAGACAGTGCATTGCAGATCCTAAATACTCACTGAACCTGCCTCCACCACACTCTCAGACAGTGCATTCCAGATCCTAAACACTCACTGAACCTGCCTCCACCACACTCTCAGACAGTGCATTCCAGATCATAAACACTCACTGAACCTGCCTCCACCACACTCTCAGACAGTGCATTCCAGATCCTAAACACTCACTGAACCTGCCTCCATCACAGTCTCAGGCAGTGCATTCCAGATCCTAAACACTCACTGAACCTGCCTCCAACACACTCTCAGACAGTGTATTCCAGATCCTAAACACTCCCTGAACCTGCCTCCACCACACTCTCAGACAGTGCATTCCAGATCGTAAACACTCACTGAACCTGCCTCCACCACACTCTCAGACAGTGCATTCCAGATCTTAAACAATCACTGAACCTGCCTCCACCACACTCTCAGACAGTGCATTCCAGATCCTAAACACTCACTGAACCTGCCTCCACCACACTCTCAGACAGTGCATTCCAGATCCTAAACACTCACTGAACCTGCCTCCACCACACTCTCAGACAGTGCATTCCAGATCCTAAACACTCACTGAACCTGCCTCCACCACACTCTCAGACAGTGCATTCCAGATCCTAAACACTCACTGAACCTGCCTCCACCACACTCTCAGACAGTACATTCCAGATCCTAAACACTCACTGAACCTGCCTCCACCACACTCTCAGACAGTGCATTCCAGATCCTAAACACTCACTGAACCTGCCTCCACCACACTCTCAGACAGTGCATTCCAGATCCTAAACACTCACTGAACCTGCCTCCACCACACTCTCAGACAGTGCATTCCAGATCCTAAACACTCACGGAACCTGCCTCCACCACACTCTCAGACACTGCATTCCAGATCCTAAACACTCACTGAACCTGTCTCCACCACACTCTCAGACAGTGCATTCCAGATCCTAAACACTCACTGAACCTGCCTCCACCACACTCTCAGACAGTGCATTCCAGATCCTAAACACACACTGAACCTGCCTCCACCACACTCTCAGACAGTGCATTCCAGATCCTAAACACTCACTGAACCTGCCTCCACCACACTCTCAGACAGTGCATTCCAGATCCTAAACACTCACTGAACCTGTCTCCACCACACTCTCAGACAGTGCATTCCAGATCCTAAACACTCACTGAACCTGCCTCCACCACACTCTCAGACAGTGCATTCCAGATCCTAAACACTCACTGAACCTGCCTCCACCACACTCTCAGACAGTGCATTCCAGATCCTAAACACTCACGGAAACTGCCTCCACCACACTCTCAGACACTGCATTCCAGATCCTAAACACTCACTGAACCTGCCTCCACCACACTCTCAGACAGTGCATTCCAGATCCTAAACACTCACGGAACCTGCCTCCACCACACTCTCAGACACTGCATTCCAGATCCTAAACACTCACTGAACCTGCCTCCACCACACTCTCAGACAGTGCATTCCAGATCCTAAACACTCACTGAACCTGCCTCCATCACATTCTCAGACAGTACATTCCAGATCCTAAACACACACTGAACCTGCCTCCACCATACTCTCAGACAGTGCATTCCAGATCCTAAACACACACTGAACCTGCCTCCACCATACTCTCAGACAGTGCATTCCAGATCCTAAATACTCACTGAACCTGCCTCCACCATACTCTCAGACAGTGCATTCCAGATCCTAAACACACACTGAACCTGCCTCCACCACACTCTCAGGCAGTGCATTCCAGATCCTAAACACTCACTGAACCTGCCTCCACCAGACTCTCAGACAGTGCATTCCAGATCCTAAACACTCACTGAACCTGCCTCCACCACATTCTCAGACAGTGCATTCCAGATCCTAAACACACACTGAACCTGCCTCCACCATACTCTCAGACAGTGCATTCCAGATCCTAAACACTCACTGAACCTGCCTCCACCACACTCTCAGACAGTGTATTCCAGATCCTAAACACTCACTGAACCTGCCTCCACCACACTCTCAGACAGTGTATTCCAGATCCTAAACACACACTGAACCTGCCTCCACCATACTCTCAGACAGTGCATTCCAGATCCTAAACACACACTGAACCTGCCTCCACCACACTCTCAGGCAGTGCATTCCAGATCCTAAACACTCACTGAACCTGCCTCCACCACACTCTCAGACAGTGCATTCCAGATCCTAAACACTCACTGAACCTGCCTCCACCACATTCTCAGACAGTGCATTCCAGATCCTAAACACACACTGAACCTGCCTCCACCATACTCTCAGACAGTGCATTCCAGATCCTAAATACTCACTGAACCTGCCTCCACCATACTCTCAGACAGTGCATTCCAGATCCTAAATACTCACTGAACCTGCCTCCACCACACTCTCAGACAGTGCATTCCAGATCCTAAACACTCACTGAACCTGCCTCCACCACACTCTCAGACAGTGCATTCCAGATCCTAAATACTCACTGAACCTGCCTCCACCACACTCTCAGACAGTGCATTCCAGATCCTAAATACTCACTGAACCTGCCTCCACCACACTCTCAGACAGTGCATTCCAGATCCTAAATACTCACTGAACCTGCCTCCACCACACTCTCAGACAGTGCATTCCAGATCCTAAACACACACTGAACCTGCCTCCACCATACTCTCAGACAGTACATTCCAGATCCTAAACACACACTGAACCTGCCTCTACCATACTCTCAGACAGTGCATTCCAGATCCTAAATACTCACTGAACCTGCCTCCACCACACTCTCAGACAGTGCATTCCAGATCCTCAATACTCACTGAACCTGCCTCCGCCTCACTCTCAGACAGTGCATTCCAGATCCTAAACACACACTGAACCTGCCTCCACCACACTCTCAGGCAGTGCATTCCAGCTCCTAAACACTCACTGAACCTGCCTCCACCAGACTCTCAGACAGTGCATTCCAGATCCTAAACACTCACAGAACCTGCCTCCATCACAGTCTCAGGCAGTGCATTCCAGATCCTAAACACTCACTGAAACTGCCTCCACCACACTCTCAGACAGTGCATTCCAGATCCTAAACACTCACTGAACCTGCCTCCATCACAGTCTCAGGCAGTGCATTCCAGATCCTAAACACTCCCTGAACCTGCCTCCACCAGACTCTCAGACAGTGCATTCCAGATCCTAAACACACACTGAAACTGCCTCCACCACACTCTCAGACAGTGCATTCCAGATCTTAAACACTCACTGAACCTGTCTCCACCACAGTCTCAGACAGTGCATTCCAGATCCTAAACACTCACTGAACCTGCCTCCACCACACTCACAGACAGTGCATTCCAGATCCTAAACACTCACTGAACCTGCCTCCATCACAGCTCAGACAGTGTATTCCAGATCCTAAACACTCACTGAACCTGCCTCCACCACACTCTCAGACAGTGCATTCCAGATCCTAAACACTCACTGAACCTGCCTCCACCACTCTCTCAGACAGTGCATTCCAGATCCTAAACACTCACTGAACCTGCCTCCACCACACTCTCAGACAGTGCATTCCAGATCCTAAACACTCACTGAACCTGCCGCGACCACACTCTCAGACAGTGCATTCCAGATCCTAAACACTCACTGAACCTGCCTCCACCACACTCTCAGACAGTGCATTCCAGATCCTAAACACTCACTGAACCTGCCTCTACCGCACTCTCAGACAGTGCATTCCAGATCCTAAACACTCACTGAACCTGCCTCCACCACACTCTCAGACAGTGCATTCCAGATCCTAAACACACACTGAACCTGCCTCCACCGCACTCTCAGACAGTGCATTCCAGATCCTAAACACACACTGAATCTGCCTCCACCACACTCTCAGACAGTGCATTCCAGATCCTAAACACTCACTGAACCTGCCTCCACCACACTCTCAGACAGTGCATTCCAGATCCTAAACACTCACTGAACCTGCCTCCACCACACTCTCAGACAGTGCATTCCAGATCCTAAACACTCACTGAACCTGCCTCCACCACACTCTCAGACAGTGCATTCCAGAGCCTAAACACTCACTGAACCTGCCTCCACCACACTCTCAGACAGTGCATTCCAGATCCTAAACACTCACTGAACCTGCCTCCACCACACTCTCAGACAGTGCATTCCAGAGCCTAAACACTCACTGAACCTGCCTCCACCACACTCTCAGACAGTGCATTCCAGAGCCTAAACACTCACTGAACCTGCCTCCACCACACTCTCAGACAGTGCATTCCAGATCCTAAACACTCACTGAACCTGCCTCCACCACACTCTCAGACAGTGCATTCCAGATCCTAAACACTCACTGAACCTGCCTCTACCGCACTCTCAGACAGTGCATTCCAGATCCTAAACACTCACTGAACCTGCCTCCACCACACTCTCAGACAGTGCATTCCAGATCCTAAACACACACTGAACCTGCCTCCACCGCACTCTCAGACAGTGCATTCCAGATCCTAAACACACACTGAATCTGCCTCCACCACACTCTCAGACAGTGCATTCCAGATCCTAAACACTCACTGAACCTGCCTCCACCACACTCTCAGACAGTGCATTCCAGATCCTAAACACTCACTGAACCTGCCTCCACCACACTCTCAGACAGTGCATTCCAGATCCTAAACACTCACTGAACCTGCCTCCATCACAGTCTCAGGCAGTGCATTCCAGATCCTGAACACTCACTGAACCTGCCTCCATCACACTCTCAGACAGTGCATTCCAGATCCTAAATACTCACTGAACCTGCCTCCACCATACTCTCAGACAGTACATTCCAGATCCTAAACACTCACTGAACCTGCCTCCACCACACTCTCAGACAGTGCATTCCAGATCCTAAACACTCACTGAACCTGCCTCCACCACACTCTCAGACAGTGCATTCCAGATCCTAAACACTCACTGAACCTGCCTCCACCACACTCTCAGGCAGTGCATTCCAGATCCTAAACACTCACTGAACCTGCCTCCGCCACACTCTCAGACAGTGCATTCCAGATCCTAAACACTCACTGAACCTGCCTCCACCACACTCTCAGACAGTGCATTCCAGATCCTAAACACTCACTGAACCTGCCTCCACCACACTCTCAGACAGTGCATTCCAGATCCTAAACACTCACTGAACCTGCCTCCACCACACTCTCAGACAGTGCATTCCAGATCCTAAACACTCACTGAACCTGCCTCCATCACAGTCTCAGGCAGTGCATTCCAGATCCTGAACACTCACTGAACCTGCCTCCATCACACTCTCAGACAGTGCATTCCAGATCCTAAATACTCACTGAACCTGCCTCCACCATACTCTCAGACAGTACATTCCAGATCCTAAACACACACTGAACCTGCCTCCACCATACTCTCAGACAGTACATTCCAGATCCTAAACACACACTGAACCTGCCTCCACCACACTCTCTGACAGTGCATTCCAGATCCTAAACACACACTGAACCTGCCTCCACCATACTCTCAGACAGTGCATTCCAGATCCTGAACACTCACTGAACCTGCCTCCATCACACTCTCAGACAGTGCATTCCAGATCCTAAATACTCACTGAACCTGCCTCCACCATACTCTCAGACAGTACATTCCAGATCCTAAACACACACTGAACCTGCCTCCACCATACTCTCAGACAGTGCATTCCAGATCCTAAACACTCATTGAACCTGCCTCCACCACACTCTCAGACAGTGCATTCCAGATCCTAAATACTCACTGAACCTGCCTCCACCACACTCTCAGACAGTGCATTCCAGATCCTAAACACACACTGAACCTGCCTCCACCACACTCTCAGACAGTGCATTCCAGATCCTAAACACTCACTGAACCTGCCTCCACCACATTCTCAGACAGTGCATTCCAGATCCTAAACACACACTGAACCTGCCTCCACCATACTCTCAGACAGTGCATTCCAGATCCTAAATACTCACTGAACCTGCCTCCACCATACTCTCAGACAGTGCATTCCAGATCCTAAATACTCACTGAACCTGCCTCCACCACATTCTCAGACAGTACATTCCAGATCCTAAACACACACTGAACCTGCCTCCACCATACTCTCAGACAGTGCATTCCAGATCCTAAATACTCACTGAACCTGCCTCCACCACACTCTCAGACAGTGCATTCCAGGTCCTAAACACACACTGAACCTGCCTCCACCATACTCTCAGACAGTGCATTCCAGATCCTAAATACTCACTGAACCTGCCTCCACCACATTCTCAGACAGTACATTCCAGATCCTAAACACACACTGAACCTGCCTCCACCATACTCTCAGACAGTGCATTCCAGATCCTAAATACTCACTGAACCTGCCTCCACCACACTCTCAGACAGTGCATTCCAGATCCTAAACACACACTGAACCTGCCTCCACCATACTCTCAGACAGTGCATTCCCGATCCTAAATACTCACTGAACCTGCCTCCACCACACTCTCAGACAGTGCATTCCAGATCCTAAACACACACTGAACCTGCCTCCACCACATTCTCAGACAGTACATTCCAGATCCTAAACACTAACTGAACCTGCCTCCACCACACTCTCAGACAGTGCATTCCAGATCCTAAACACACACTGAACCTGCCTCCACCACACTCTCAGGCAGTGCATTCCAGCTCCTAAACACTCACTGAACCTGCCTCCACCACACTCTCAGACAGTGCATTCCAGATCCTAAACACGCACAGAACCTGCCTCCATCACAGTCTCAGGCAGTGCATTCCAGATCCCAAATACTCCCTGAACCTGCCTCCACCACACTCTCAGACAGTGCATTCCAGATCCTAAACACTCACTGAAACTGCCTCCACCACACTCTCAGACAGTGCATTCCAGATCCTAAACACTCACTGAAACTGCCTCCACCACACTCTCAGACAGTGCATTCCAGATCCTAAACACACACTGAACCTGCCTCCACCACATTCTCAGACAGTACATTCCAGATCCTAAACACTAACTGAACCTGCCTCCACCACACTCTCAGACAGTGCATTCCAGATCCTAAACACACACTGAACCTGCCTCCACCACACTCTCAGGCAGTGCATTCCAGCTCCTAAACACTCACTGAACCTGCCTCCACCACACTCTCAGACAGTGCATTCCAGATCCTAAACACTCACAGAACCTGCCTCCATCACAGTCTCAGGCAGTGCATTCCAGATCCCAAATACTCCCTGAACCTGCCTCCACCACACTCTCAGACAGTGCATTCCAGATCCTAAACACTAACTGAAACTGCCTCCACCACACTCTCAGACAGTGCATTCCAGATCCTCAACACTCACTGAACCTGCCTCCATCACAGTCTCAGGCAGTGCATTCCAGATCCTAAACACTCCCTGAACCTGCCTCCAACAGACTCTCAGACAGTGCATTCCAGATCCTAAACACACACTGAAACTGCCTCCACCACACTCTCAGACAGTGCATTCCAGATCCTAAACACACACTGAAACTGCCTCCACCACACTCTCAGACAGTGCATTACAGATCTTAAACACTCACTGAACCTGTCTCAACCACAGTCTCAGACAGTACATTCCAGATCCTAAACACTCACTGAACCTGCCTCCATCACAGTCTCAGGCAGTGCATTCCAGATCCTAAACACTCCCTGAACCTGCCTCCACCACACTCTCAGACAGTGAATTCCAGATCCTAAACACTCACTGAACCTGCCTCCACCACACTCACAGACAGTGCATTCCAGATCCTAAACACTCACTGAACCTGCCTCCATCACAGCTCAGACAGTGTATTCCAGATCCTAAACACTCACTCAACCTGCCTCCACCACACTCTCAGACAGTGCATTCCAGATCCTAAACACTCACTGAACCTGCCTCCACCACACTCTCAGACAGTGCATTCCAGATCCTAAACACTCACTGAACCTGCCTCCACCACACTCTCAGACAGTGCATTCCAGATCCTAAACACTCACTGAACCTGCCTCCACCACACTCTCAGACAGTGCATTCCAGATCCTAAACACTCACTGAACCTGCCTCCACCACACTCTCAGACAGTGCATTCCAGATCCTAAACACTCACTGAACCTGCCTCCACCACACTCTCAGACAGTGCATTCCAGATCCTAAACACTCACTGAACCTGCCTCCACCACTCTCTCAGACAGTGCATTCCAGATCCTAAACACTCACTGAACCTGCCTCCACCACACTCTCAGAAAGTACATTCCAGATCCTAAGCACTCACTGCACCTGCCGCGGCCACACTCTCAGACAGTGCATTCCAGATCCTAAACACACACTGACCCTGCCTCCACCACACTCTCAGACAGTGCATTCCAGATCCTAAACACACACTGAACCTGCCTCCACCACACTCTCAGACAGTGCATTCCAGATCCTAAACACACACTGAACCTGCCTCCACCACACTCTCAGACAGTGCATTCCAGATCCTAAACACTCACTGAACCTGCCTCCACCACACTCTCAGACAGTGCATTCCAGATCCTAAACACTCACTGAACCTGCCTCCACCACACTCTCAGACAGTGCATTCCAGATCCTAAACACTCACTGAACCTGCCTCCACCACTCTCTCAGACAGTGCATTCCAGATCCTAAACACTCACTGAACCTGCCTCCACCACACTCTCAGAAAGTACATTCCAGATCCTAAACACTCACTGAACCTGCCGCGGCCACACTCTCAGACAGTGCATTCCAGATCCTAAACACACACTGACCCTGCCTCCACCACACTCTCAGACAATGCATTCCAGATCCTAAACACTCACTGAACCTGCCTCCACCACACTCTCAGACAGTGCATTCCAGATCCTAAACACTCACTGAACCTGCCTCCACCACACTCTCAGACAGTGCATTCCAGATCCTAAACACTCACTGAACCTGCCTCCACCACACTCTCAGACAGTGCATTCCAGATCCTAAACACTCACTGAACCTGCCTCCACCGCACTCTCAGACAGTGCATTCCAGATCCTAAACACTCACTGAACCTGCCTCCACCACACTCTCAGACAGTGCATTCCAGATCCTAAACACTCACTGAACCTGCCTCCACCACACTCTCAGACAGTGCATTCCAGATCCTAAACAGTCACTGGACCTGCCTCCACCACACTCTCAGACAGTGCATTCCAGATCCTAAACACTCACTGAACCTGCCTCCACCACACTCTCAGAAAGTACATTCCAGATCCTAAACACTCACTGAACCTGCCGCGGCCACACTCTCAGACAGTGCATTCCAGATCCTAAACACACACTGACCCTGCCTCCACCACACTCTCAGACAGTGCATTCCAGATCCTAAACACACACTGAACCTGCCTCCACCACACTCTCAGACAGTGCATTCCAGATCCTAAACACTCACTGAACCTGCCTCCACCACACTCTCAGACAGTGCATTCCAGATCCTAAACACTCACTGAACCTGCCTCCACCACACTCTCAGACAGTGCATTCCAGATCCTAAACACTCACTGAACCTGCCTCCACCACACTCTCAGACAGTGCATTCCAGATCCTAAACACTCACTGAACCTGCCTCCACCGCACTCTCAGACAGTGCATTCCAGATCCTAAACACTCACTGAACCTGCCTCCATCACACTCTCAGACAGTGCATTCCAGATCCTAAACACTCACTGAACCTGCCTCCATCACACTCTCAGACAGTGCATTCCAGATCCTAAACACTCACTGAACCTGCCTCCACCACACTCTCAGACAGTGCATTCCAGATCCTAAACACACACTGAACCTGCCTCCACCACACGCTCAGACAGTGCATTCCAGATCCTAAACACACACTGAATCTGCCTCCACCACACTCTCAGACAGTGCATTCCAGATCCTAAACACTCACTGAACCTGCCTCCACCACACTCTCAGACAGTGCATTCCAGATCCTAAACACTCACTGAACCTGCCTCCACCACACTCTCAGACAGTGCATTCCAGATCCTAAACACTCACTGAACCTGCCTCCACCACACTCTCAGACAGTGCATTCCAGATCCTAAACACTCACTGAACCTGCCTCCACCACACTCTCAGACAGTGCATTCCAGATCCTGAACACTCACTGAACCTGCCTCCACCACACTCTCAGACAGTGCATTCCAGATCCTAAACACTCACTGAACCTGCCTCCACCACACTCTCAGACAGTGCATTCCAGATCCTAAACACTCACTGAACCTGCCTCCACCACACTCTCAGACAGTGCATTCCAGATCCTAAACACTCACTGAACCTGCCTCCACCACACTCTCAGTCACTGCATTCCAGATCCTAAACACACACTGAACCTGCCTCCACCACACTCTCAGACAGTGCATTCCAGATCCTAAACACTCACTGAACCTGCCTCCACCACACTCTCAGACAGTGCATTCCAGATCCTAAACACACACTGAACCTGCCTCCACCACACTCTCAGACAGTGCATTCCAGATCCTAAACACTCACTGAACCTGCCTCCACCACACTCTCAGACAGTGCATTCCAGATCCTAAACACTCACTGAACCTGCCTCCACCACACTCTCAGACAGTGCATTCCAGATCCTAAACACTCACTGAACCTGCCTCCATCACAGTCTCAGGCAGTGCATTCCAGATCCTGAACACTCACTGAACCTGCCTCCACCACACTCTCAGACAGTGCATTCCAGATCCTAAACACACACTGAACCTGCCTCCACCACACTCTCAGACAGTGCATTCCAGATCCTAAACACTCACTGAACCTGCCTCCACCACACTCTCAGACAGTGCATTCCAGATCCTAAACACTCACTGAACCTGCCTCCATCACAGTCTCAGGCAGTGCATTCCAGATCCTAAACACTCACTGAACCTGCCTCCACCACACTCTCAGACAGTGCATTCCAGATCCTAAACACTCACTGAACCTGCCTCCACCACACTCTCAGTCACTGCATTCCAGATCCTAAACACACACTGAACCTGCCTCCACCACACTCTCAGACAGTGCATTCCAGATCCTAAACACTCACTGAACCTGCCTCCACCACACTCTCAGACAGTGCATTCCAGATCCTAAACACTCACTGAACCTGCCTCCACCACACTCTCAGCCAGTGCATTCCAGATCCTAAATACTCACTGAACCTGCCTCCACCACACTCTCAGACAGTGCATTCCAGATCCTAAACACTCACTGAACCTGCCTCCATCACAGTCTCAGGCAGTGCATTCCAGATCCTAAACACTCACTGAACCTGCCTCCACCACACTCTCAGACAGTGCATTCCAGATCCCAAATACTCCCTGAACCTGCCTCCACCACACTCTCAGACAGTGCATTCCAGATCCTAAACACTCACTGAAACTGCCTCCACCACACTCTCAGACAGTGCATTCCAGATCCTAAACACTCACTGAACCTGCCTCCATCACAGTCTCAGGCAGTGCATTCCAGATCCTAAACACTCCCTGAACCTGCCTCCACCAGACTCTCAGACAGTGCATTCCAGATCCTAAACACACACTGAAACTGCCTCCACCACACTCTCAGACAGTGCATTCCAGATCCTAAACACACACTGAACCTGCCTCCACCACACTCTCAGACAGTGCATTCCAGATCCTAAACACACACTGAACCTGCCTCCACCACACTCTCAGACAGTGCATTCCAGATCCTAAACACTCACTGAACCTGCCTCCACCGCACTCTCAGACAGTGCATTCCAGATCCTAGACACACACTGAACCTGCCTCCACCACACTCTCAGACAGTGCCTTCCAGATCCTAAACACTCACTGAACCTGCCTCCATCACAGTCTCAGGCAGTGCATTCCAGATCCTAAACACTCACTGAACCTGCCTCCACCACACTCTCAGACAGTGCATTCCAGATCCTAAACACACACTGAATCTGCCTCCACCACACTCTCAGACAGTGCATTCCAGATCCTAAACACTCACTGAACCTGCCTCCACCACACTCTCAGACAGTGCATTCCAGATCCTAAACACTCACTGAACCTGCCTCCACCACACTCTCAGACAGTGCATTCCAGATCCTAAACACTCACTGAACCTGCCTCCATCACAGTCTCAGGCAGTGCATTCCAGATCCTGAACACTCACTGAACCTGCCTCCACCACACTCTCAGACAGTGCATTCCAGATCCTAAACACACACTGAACCTGCCTCCATCACAGTCTCAGGCAGTGCATTCCAGATCCTAAACACTCACTGAACCTGCCTCCACCACACTCTCAGACAGTGCATTCCAGATCCTAAACACTCACTGAACCTGCCTCCATCACAGTCTCAGGCAGTGCATTCCAGATCCTAAACACTCACTGAACCTGCCTCCACCACACTCTCAGACAGTGCATTCCAGATCCTAAACACTCACTGAACCTGCCTCCATCACAGTCTCAGGCAGTGCATTCCAGATCCTAAACACTCACTGAACCTGCCTCCACCACACTCTCAGACAGTGCATTCCAGATCCTAAACACTCACTGAACCTGCCTCCACCACACTCTCAGACAGTGCATTCCAGATCCTAAACACTCACTGAACCTGCCTCCACCACACTCTCAGTCACTGCATTCCAGATCCTAAACACACACTGAACCTGCCTCCACCACACTCTCAGACAGTGCATTCCAGATCCTAAACACTCACTGAACCTGCCTCCACCACACTCTCAGACAGTGCATTCCAGATCCTAAACACTCACTGAACCTGCCTCCACCACACTCTCAGACAGTGCATTCCAGATCCTAAATACTCACTGAACCTGCCTCCATCACAGTCTCAGGCAGTGCATTCCAGATCCTAAACACTCACTGAACCTGCCTCCACCACACTCTCAGACAGTGCATTCCAGATCCCAAATACTCCCTGAACCTGCCTCCACCACACTCTCAGACAGTGCATTCCAGATCCTAAACACTCACTGAAACTGCCTCCACCACACTCTCAGACAGTGCATTCCAGATCCTAAACACTCACTGAACCTGCCTCCATCACAGTCTCAGGCAGTGCATTCCAGATCCTAAACACTCCCTGAACCTGCCTCCACCAGACTCTCAGACAGTGCATTCCAGATCCTAAACACACACTGAAACTGCCTCCACCACACTCTCAGACAGTGCATTCCAGATCCTAAACACACACTGAACCTGCCTCCACCACACTCTCAGACAGTGCATTCCAGATCCTAAACACACACTGAACCTGCCTCCACCACACTCTCAGACAGTGCATTCCAGATCCTAAACACTCACTGAACCTGCCTCCACCACACTCTCAGACAGTGCATTCCAGATCCTAAACACTCACTGAACCTGCCTCCACCACACTCTCAGACAGTGCATTCCAGATCCTAAACACTCACTGAACCTGCCTCCACCACACTCTCAGACAGTGCATTCCAGATCCTAAACACTCACTGAACCTGCCTCCACCGCACTCTCAGACAGTGCATTCCAGATCCTAAACACTCACTGAACCTGCCTCCACCACACTCTCAGACAGTGCATTCCAGATCCTAAACACTCACTGAACCTGCCTCCACCACACTCTCGGACAGTGCATTCCAGATCCTAAACACTCACTGAACCTGCCTCCACCACACTCTCAGACAGTGCATTCCAGATCCTAAACACTCACTGAACCTGCCTCCACCGCACTCTCAGACAGTGCATTCCAGATCCTAAACACTCACTGAACCTGCCTCCACCACACTCTCAGACAGTGCATTCCAGATCCTAAACACACACTGAACCTGCCTCCACCACACTCTCAGACAGTGCATTCCAGATCCTAAACACACACTGAACCTGCCTCCACCACACTCTCAGACAGTGCATTCCAGATCCTAAACACACACTGAACCTGCCTCCACCACACTCTCAGACAGTGCATTCCAGATCCTAAACACACACTGAACCTGCCTCCACCACACTCTCAGACAGTGCATTCCAGATCCTAAACACACATTGAACCTGCCTCCACCTCACTCTCAGACAGTGCATTCCAGATCCTAAACACACACTGAACCTGCCTCCACACACTCTCAGACAGTGCATTCCAGATCCTAAACACACATTGAACCTGCCTCCACCTCACTCTCAGACAGTGCATTCCAGATCCTAAACACACACTGAATCTGCCTCCACCACACTCTCAGACAGTGCATTCCAGATCCTAAACACTCACTGAACCTGCCTCCACCACACTCTCAGACAGTGCATTCCAGATCCTAAACACTCACTGAACCTGCCTCCACCACACTCTCAGACAGTGCATTCCAGATCCTAAACACTCACTGAACCTGCCTCCACCACACTCTCAGAAAGTGCATTCCAGATCCTAAACACTCACTGAACCTGCCTCCACCACACTCTCAGACAGTGCATTCCAGATCCTAAACACACACTGAACCTGCCTCCATCACAGTCTCAGGCAGTGCATTCCAGATCCTGAACACTCACTGAACCTGCCTCCACCACACTCTCAGACAGTGCATTCCAGATCCTAAACTCACACTGAACCTGCCTCCACCAAACTCTCAGACAGTGCATTCCAGATCCTAAACACTCACTGAACCTGCCTCCACCACACTCTCAGACAGTGCATTCCAGATCCTAAACACTCACTGAACCTGCCTCCATCACAGTCTCAGGCAGTGCATTCCAGATCCTAAACACTCACTGAACCTGCCTCCACCACACTCTCAGACAGTGCATTCCAGATCCTAAACACTCACTGAACCTGCCTCCACCACACTCTCAGACAGTGCATTCCAGATCCTAAACACTCACTGAACCTGCCTCCACCACACTCTCAGTCACTGCATTCCAGATCCTAAACACACACTGAACCTGCCTCCACCACACTCTCAGCCAGTGCATTCCAGATCCTAAATACTCACTGAACCTGCCTCCATCACAGTCTCAGGCAGTGCATTCCAGATCCTAAACACTCACTGAACCTGCCTCCACCACACTCTCAGACAGTGCATTCCAGATCCCAAATACTCCCTGAACCTGCCTCCACCACACTCTCAGACAGTGCATTCCAGATCCTAAACACTCACTGAACCTGCCTCCACCACACACTCAGACAGTGCATTCCAGATCCTAAACACTCACTGAAACTGCCTCCACCACACTCTCAGACAGTGCATTCCAGATCCTAAACACTCACTGAAACTGCCTCCACCACACTCTCAGACAGTGCATTCCAGATCCTAAACACTCACTGAACCTGCCTCCATCACAGTCTCAGGCAGTGCATTCCAGATCCTAAACACTCCCTGAACCTGCCTCCACCAGACTCTCAGACAGTGCATTCCAGATCCTAAACACACACTGAACCTGCCTCCACCACACTCTCAGACAGTGCATTCCAGATCCTAAACACTCACTGAAACTGCCTCCACCACACTCTCAGACAGTGCATTCCAGATCCTAAACACTCACTGAACCTGCCTCCATCACAGTCTCAGGCAGTGCATTCCAGATCCTAAACACTCCCTGAACCTGCCTCCACCAGACTCTCAGACAGTGCATTCCAGATCCTAAACACACACTGAACCTGCCTCCACCACACTCTCAGACAGTGCATTCCAGATCCTAAACACACACTGAACCTGCCTCCACAGCACTCTCAGACAGTGCATTCCAGATCCTAAACACTCACTGAACCTGCCTCCACTACACTCTCAGGCAGTGCATTCCAGATCCTGATCACTCACTGAACCTGCCTCCACCATACTCTCAGACAGTGCATTCCAGATCCTAAACACACACTGAACCTGCCTCCACCACACTCTCAGACAGTGCATTCCAGATCCTAAACACTCACTGAACCTGCCTCCACCACACTCTCAGACAGTGCATTCCAGATCCTAAATACTCACTGAACCTGCCTCCATCACAGTCTCAGGCAGTGCATTCCAGATCCTAAACACTCACTGAACCTGCCTCCACCACACTCTCAGACAGTGCATTCCAGATCCTAAACACTCACTGAAACTGCCTCCACCACACTCTCAGACAGTGCATTCCAGATCCTAAACACTCACTGAACCTGCCTCCATCACAGTCTCAGGCAGTGCATTCCAGATCCTAAACACTCCCTGAACCTGCCTCCACCAGACTCTCAGACAGTGCATTCCAGATCCTAAACACACACTGAAACTGCCTCCACCACACTCTCAGACAGTGCATTCCAGATCCTAAACACACACTGAACCTGCCTCCACCACACTCTCAGACAGTGCATTCCAGATCCTAAACACACACTGAACCTGCCTCCACCACACTCTCAGGCAGTGCATTCCAGATCCTAAACAGTCACTGAACCTGCCTCCACCACACTCACAGACAGTGCATTCCAGATCCTAAACACTCACTGAACCTGCCTCCACCACACTCTCAGACAGTGCATTCCAGATCCTAAACAGTCACTGAACCTGCCTCCACCACACTCACAGACAGTGCATTCCAGATCCTAAACACTCACTGAACCTGCTTCCATCACGGCTCAGACAGTGTATTCCAGATCCTAAACAATCACTGAACCTGCCTCCACCAAACTCTCAGACAGTGCATTCCAGATCCTAAACACACACTGAAACTGCCTCCACCACACTCTCAGACAGTGCATTCCAGATCCTAAACACACACTGAACCTGCCTCCACCACACTCTCAGACAGTGCATTCCAGATCCAAAACACTCACTGAACCTGCCTCCACCACACTCTCAGACAGTGCATTCCAGATCCTAAACACTCACTGAACCTGCCTCCACCACACTCTCAGACAGTGCATTCCAGATCCTAAACACTCACTGAACCTGCCTCCACCACTCTCTCAGACAGTGCATTCCAGATCCTAAACACTCACTGAACCTGCCTCCACCACACTCTCAGACAGTGCATTCCAGATCCTAAACACTCACTGAACCTGCCTCCACCACTCTCTCAGACAGTGCATTCCAGATCCTAAACACTCACTGAACCTGCCTCCACCACACTCTCAGACAGTGCATTCCAGATCCTAAACACTCACTGAACCTGCCTCCACCACACTCTCAGACAATGCATTCCAGATCCTAAACACTCACTGAACCTGCCTCCACCACACTCTCAGACAGTGCATTCCAGATCCTAAACACTCACTGAACCTGCCTCCACCACACTCTCAGACAGTGCATTCCAGATCCTAAACACTCACTGAACCTGCCTCCACCACACTCTCAGACAGTGCATTCCAGATCCTAAACACTCACTGAACCTGCCTCCACCACACTCTCAGACAGTGCATTCCAGATCCTAAACACTCACTGAACCTGCCTCCACCGCACTCTCAGACAGTGCATTCCAGATCCTAAACACTCACTGAACCTGCCTCCACCACACTCTCAGACAGTGCATTCCAGATCCTAAACACACACTGAACCTGCCTCCACCACACTCTCAGACAGTGCATTCCAGATCCTAAACACACACTGAACCTGCCTCCACCACACTCTCAGACAGTGCATTCCAGATCCTAAACACACACTGAACCTGCCTCCACCACACTCTCAGACAGTGCATTCCAGATCCTAAACACACACTGAACCTGCCTCCACCACACTCTCAGACAGTGCATTCCAGATCCTAAACACACATTGAACCTGCCTCCACCTCACTCTCAGACAGTGCATTCCAGATCCTAAACACACACTGAACCTGCCTCCACCACACTCTCAGACAGTGCATTCCAGATCCTAAACACACATTGAACCTGCCTCCACCTCACTCTCAGACAGTGCATTCCAGATCCTAAACACACACTGAATCTGCCTCCACCACACTCTCAGACAGTGCATTCCAGATCCTAAACACTCACTGAACCTGCCTCCACCACACTCTCAGACAGTGCATTCCAGATCCTAAACACTCACTGAACCTGCCTCCACCACACTCTCAGACAGTGCATTCCAGATCCTAAACACTCACTGAACCTGCCTCCACCACACTCTCAGACAGTGCATTCCAGATCCTAAACACTCACTGAACCTGCCTCCATCACAGTCTCAGGCAGTGCATTCCAGATCCTGAACACTCACTGAACCTGCCTCCACCACACTCTCAGACAGTGCATTCCAGATCCTAAACTCACACTGAACCTGCCTCCACCACACTCTCAGACAGTGCATTCCAGATCCTAAACACTCACTGAACCTGCCTCCACCACACTCTCAGACAGTGCATTCCAGATCCTAAACACTCACTGAACCTGCCTCCATCACAGTCTCAGGCAGTGCATTCCAGATCCTAAACACTCACTGAACCTGCCTCCACCACACTCTCAGACAGTGCATTCCAGATCCTAAACACTCACTGAACCTGCCTCCACCACACTCTCAGACAGTGCATTCCAGATCCTAAACACTCACTGAACCTGCCTCCACCACACTCTCAGTCACTGCATTCCAGATCCTAAACACACACTGAACCTGCCTCCACCACACTCTCAGACAGTGCATTCCAGATCCTAAACACTCACTGAACCTGCCTCCACCACACTCTCAGACAGTGCATTCCAGATCCTAAATACTCACTGAACCTGCCTCCACCACAGTCTCAGACAGTGCATTCCAGATCCTAAACACTCACAGAACCTGCCTCCACCACACTCTCAGACAGTGCATTCCAGATCCTAAACACACACTGAACCTGCCTCCACCACACTCTCAGACAGTGCATTCCAGATCCTAAACACACACTGAACCTGCCTCCACCACACTCTCAGACAGTGCATTCCAGATCCTAAACACACACTGAACCTGCCTCCACCACACTCTCAGACAGTGCATTCCAGATCCTAAACACACACTGAACCTGCCTCCACCACACTCTCAGACAGTGCATTCCAGATCCTAAACACTCACTGAACCTGCCTCCACCACACTCACAGACAGTGCATTCCAGATCCTAAACACTCACTGAACCTGCTTCCATCACGGCTCAGACAGTGTATTCCAGATCCTAAACACTCACTGAACCTGCCTCCACCAAACTCTCAGACAGTGCATTCCAGATCCTAAACACTCACTGAACCTGTCTCCACCACACTCTCAGACAGTGCATTCCAGATCCAAAACACTCACTGAACCTGCCTCCACCACACTCTCAGACAGTGCATTCCAGATCCTAAACACTCACTGAACCTGCCTCCACCACACTCTCAGACAGTGCATTCCAGATCCTAAACACACACTGAACCTGCCTCCACCACACTCTCAGACAGTGCATTCCAGATCCTAAACACTCACTGAACCTGCCTCCACCACACTCTCAGACAGTGCATTCCAGATCCTAAACACTCACTGAACCTGCCTCCACCACACTCTCAGACAGTGCATTCCAGATCCTAAACACTCACTGAACCTGCCTCCACCACACTCTCAGACAGTGCATTCCAGATCCTAAACACTCACTGAACCTGCCTCCACCACTCTCTCAGACAGTGCATTCCAGATCCTAAACACTCACTGAACCTGCCTCCACCACACTCTCAGACAGTGCATTCCAGATCCTAAACACTCACTGAACCTGCCGCGACCACACTCTCAGACAGTGCATTCCAGATCCTAAACACACACTGAACCTGCCTCCACCACACTCTCAGACAGTGCATTCCAGATCCTAAACACTCCCTGAACCTGCCTCCACCACACTCTCAGACAGTGCATTCCAGATCCTAAACACACACTGAACCTGCCTCCACCACACTCTCAGACAGTGCATTCCAGATCCTAAACACTCACTGAACCTGCCTCCACCACACTCTCAGACAGTGCATTCCAGATCTTAAACACTCACTGAACCTGTCTCCACCACAGTCTCAGACAGTACATTCCAGATCCTAAACACTCACTGAACCTGCCTCCATCACAGTCTCAGGCAGTGCATTCCAGATCCTAAACACTCACTGAACCTGCCTCCACCACACTCACAGACAGTGCATTCCAGATCCTAAACACCCACTGAACCTGCCTCCATCACAGCTCAGACAGTGTATTCCAGATCCTAAACACACACTGAACCTGCCTCCACCACACTCTCAGACAGTGCATTCCAGATCTTAAACACTCACTGAACCTGTCTCCACCACAGTCTCAGACAGTACATTCCAGATCCTAAACAGTCACTGAACCTGCCTCCATCACAGCTCAGACAGTGTATTCCAGATCCTAAACACTCACTGAACCTGCCTCCACCACACTCACAGACAGTGCATTCCAGATCCTAAACACTCACTGAACCTGCCTCCATCACAGCTCAGACAGTGTATTCCAGATCCTAAACACTCACTGAACCTGCCTCCACCACACTCACAGACAGTGCATTCCAGATCCTAAACACTCACTGAACCTGCCTCCACCACACTCTCAGACAGTGCATTCCAGATCCTAAACACTCACTGAACCTGCCTCCACCACACTCTCAGACAGTGCATTCCAGATCCTAAACACTCACTGAACCTGCCTCCACCACTCTCTCAGACAGTGCATTCCAGATCCTAAACACTCACTGAACCTGCCTCCACCGCACTCTCAGACAGTGCATTCCAGATCCTAAACACTCACTGAACCTGCCTCCACCGCACTCTCAGACAGTGCATTCCAGATCCTAAACACTCACTGAACCTGCCTCCACCACAGTCTCAGGCAGTGCATTCCAGATCCTAAACACTCACTGAACCTGCCTCCACCACACTCTCAGACAGTGCATTCCAGATCCTAAACACTCACTGAACCTGCCGCGACCACACTCTCAGACAGTGCATTCCAGATCCTAAACACACACTGACCCTGCCTCCACCACACTCTCAGACAGTGCATTCCAGATCCTAAATACTCACTGAACCTGCCTCCACCACAGTCTCAGACAGTGCATTCCAGATCCTAAACACTCACTGAACCTGCCTCCATCACAGTCTCAGGCAGTGCATTCCAGATCCCAAATACTCCCTGAACCTGCCTCCACCACACTCTCAGACAGTGCATTCCAGATCCTAAACACTCACTGAAACTGCCTCCACCACACTCTCAGACAGTGCATTCCAGATCCTAAACACTCACTGAACCTGCCTCCATCACAGTCTCAGGCAGTGCATTCCAGATCCTAAACACTCCCTGAACCTGCCTCCACCAGACTCTCAGACAGTGCATTCCAGATCCTAAACACACACTGAAACTGCCTCCACCACACTCTCAGACAGTGCATTCCAGATCCTAAACACACACTGAACCTGCCTCCACCACACTCTCAGGCAGTGCATTCCAGATCCTAAACACTCACTGAACCTGCCTCCACCACACTCACAGACAGTGCATTCCAGATCCTAAACACTCACTGAACCTGCCTCCATCACAGTCTCAGGCAGTGCATTCCAGATCCTAAACACTCCCTGAACCTGCCTCCACCAGACTCTCAGACAGTGCATTCCAGATCCTAAACACACACTGAACCTGCCTCCACCACACTCTCAGACAGTGCATTCCAGATCCTAAACACTCACTGAACCTGCCTCCACCGCACTCTCAGACAGTGCATTCCAGATCCTAAACACACACTGAACCTGCCTCCACCACACTCTCAGGCAGTGCATTCCAGATCCTAAACACTCACTGAACCTGCCTCCACCACACTCACAGACAGTGCATTCCAGATCCTAAACACTCACTGAACCTGCTTCCATCACGGCTCAGACAGTGTATTCCAGATCCTAAACACTCACTGAACCTGCCTCCACCAAACTCTCAGACAGTGCATTCCAGATCCTAAACACTCACTGAACCTGTCTCCACCACACTCTCAGACAGTGCATTCCAGATCCTAAACACTCACTGAACCTGCCTCCACCACACTCTCAGACAGTGCATTCCAGATACTAAACACTCACTGAACCTGCCTCCACCACACTCTCAGACAGTGCATTCCAGATCCAAAACACTCACTGAACCTGCCTCCACCACACTCTCAGACAGTGCATTCCAGATCCTAAACACTCACTGAACCTGCCTCCACCACACTCTCAGACAGTGCATTCCAGATCCGAAACACTCACTGAACCTGCCTCCATCACACTCTCAGACAGTGTATTCCAGATCCTAAACACTCACTGAACCTGCCTCCACCACACTCTCAGACAGTGCATTCCAGATCCTAAACACTCACTGAACCTGCCTCCACCACTCTCTCAGACAGTGCATTCCAGATCCTAAACACTCACTGAACCTGCCTCCACCACACTCTCAGACAGTGCATTCCAGATCCTAAACACTCACTGAACCTGCCTCCACCACACTCTCAGACAGTGCATTCCAGATCCTAAACACTCACTGAACCTGCCTCCACCACACTCTCAGACAGTGCATTCCAGATCCTAAACACTCACTGAACCTGCCTCCACCACACTCTCAGACAGTGCATTCCAGATCCTAAACACTCACTGAACCTGCCTCCACCACTCTCTCAGACAGTGCATTCCAGATCCTAAACACTCACTGAACCTGCCTCCACCACACTCTCAGACAGTGCATTCCAGATCCTAAACACTCACTGAACCTGCCTCCACCACACTCTCAGACAGAGCATTCCAGATCCTAAACACTCACTGAACCTGCCTCCACCACACTCTCAGACAGTGCATTCCAGATCCTAAACACTCACTGAACCTGCCGCGACCACACTCTCAGACAGTGCATTCCAGATCCTAAACACACACTGAACCTGCCTCCACCACACTCTCAGACAGTGCATTCCAGATCCTAAACACTCACTGAACCTGCCGCGACCACACTCTCAGACAGTGCATTCCAGATCCTAAACACTCCCTGAACCTGCCTCCACCACACTCTCAGACAGTGCATTCCAGATCCTAAACACACACTGAACCTGCCTCCACCACACTCTCAGACAGTGCATTCCAGATCCTAAACACTCACTGAACCTGCCTCCACCACACTCTCAGACAGTGCATTCCAGATCTTAAACACTCACTGAACCTGTCTCCACCACATTCTCAGACAGTACATTCCAGATCCTAAACACTCACTGAACCTGCCTCCATCACAGTCTCAGGCAGTGCATTCCAGATCCTAAACACTCACTGAACCTGCCTCCACCACACTCACAGACAGTGCATTCCAGATCCTAAACACTCACTGAACCTGCCTCCATCACAGCTCAGACAGTGTATTCCAGATCCTAAACACACACTGAACCTGCCTCCACCACACTCTCAGACAGTGCATTCCAGATCTTAAACACTCACTGAACCTGCCTCCACCACACTCTCAGACAGTACATTCCAGATCCTAAACAGTCACTGAACCTGCCTCCATCACAGCTCAGACAGTGTATTCCAGATCCTAAACATTCACTGAACCTGCCTCCACCACACTCACAGACAGTGCATTCCAGATCCTAAACACTCACTGAACCTGCCTCCATCACAGCTCAGACAGTACATTCCAGATCCTAAACAGTCACTGAACCTGCCTCCATCACAGCTCAGACAGTGTATTCCAGATCCTAAACATTCACTGAACCTGCCTCCACCACACTCTCAGACAGTACATTCCAGATCCTAAACACTCACTGAACCTGCCTCCACCACACTCTCAGACAGTGCATTCCAGATCCTAAACAGTCACTGAACCTGCCTCCACCACTCTCTCAGACAGTGCATTCCAGATCCTAAACACTCACTGAACCTGCCTCCACCGCACTCTCAGACAGTGCATTCCAGATCCTAAACACTCACTGAACCTGCCTCCACCACACTCTCAGACAGTGCATTCCAGATCCTAAACACTCACTGAACCTGCCTCCACCACACTCGCAGACAATGCATTCCAGATCCTAAACACTCACTGAACCTGCCTCCACCACACTCTCAGACAGTGCATTCCAGATCCTAAACACACACTGAACCTGCCTCCACCACACTCGCAGACAATGCATTCCAGATCCTAAACACTCACTGAACCTGCCTCCACCACACTCTCAGACAGTGCATTCCAGATCCTAAACACTCACTGAACCTGCCTCCACCACACTCTCAGACAGTGCATTCCAGATCCTAAACACTCACTGAATATGCCTCCATCACACTCTCAGACAGTGCATTCCAGATCCTAAACTCTCACTGAACCTGCCTCCACCACACTCTCAGACAGTGCATTCCAGATCCTAAACACTCACTGAACCTGCCTCCACCACACTCTCAGACAGTGCATTCCAGATCCTAAACACTCACTGAACCTGCCTCCACCACACTCTCAGACAGTGCATTCCAGATCCTAAACACTCACTGAACCTGCCGCGACCACACTCTCAGACAGTGCATTCCAGATCCTAAACACACACTGAACCTGCCTCCACCACACTCTCAGACAGTGCATTCCAGATCCTAAACACTCACTGAACCTGCCTCCACCACACTCTCAGACAGTGCATTCCAGATCCTAAACACTCACTGAACCTGCCTCCACCACACTCTCAGACAGTGCATTCCAGATCCTAAACACTCACTGAACCTGCCTCCACCACACTCTCAGACAGTGCATTCCAGATCCTAAACACTCACTGAACCTGCCTCCACCACACTCTCAGACAGTGCATTCCAGATCCTAAACACACACTGAACCTGCCTCCACCGCACTCTCAGACAGTGCATTCCAGATCCTAAACACACACTGAACCTGCCTCCACCACACTCTCAGACAGTGCATTCCAGATCCTAAACACTCACTGAACCTGCCTCCACCACACTCTCAGACAGTGCATTCCAGATCCTAAACACTCACTGAACCTGCCTCCACCACACTCTCAGACAGTGCATTCCAGATCCTAAACACTCACTGAACCTGCCTCCACCACACTCTCAGACAGTGCATTCCAGATCCTAAACACTCACTGAACCTGCCTCCATCACAGTCTCAGGCAGTGCATTCCAGATCCTGAACACTCACTGAACCTGCCTCCACCACACTCTCAGACAGTGCATTCCAGATCCTAAACACACACTGAACCTGCCTCCACCACACTCTCAGACAGTGCATTCCAGATCCTAAACACACACTGAACCTGCCTCCACCACACTCTCAGACACTGCATTCCAGATCCTAAACATACACTGAACCTGCCTCCACCACACTCTCAGACAGTGCATTCCAGATCCTAAATACTCACTGAACCTGCCTCCACCACAGTCTCAGACAGTGCATTCCAGATCCTAAACACTCACAGAACCTGCCTCCATCACAGTCTCAGGCAGTGCATTCCAGATCCCAAATACTCCCTGAACCTGCCTCCACCACACTCTCAGACAGTGCATTCCAGATCCTAAACACTCACTGAAACTGCCTCCACCACACTCTCAGACAGTGCATTCCAGATCCTAAACACTCACTGAACCTGCCTCCATCACAGTCTCAGGCAGTGCATTCCAGATCCTAAACACTCCCTGAACCTGCCTCCACCAGACTCTCAGACAGTACATTCCAGATCCTAAACACACACTGAAACTGCCTCCACCACACTCTCAGACTGTGCATTCCAGAACCTAAACACACACTGAACCTGCCTCCACCACACTCTCAGACAGTGCATTCCAGATCCTAAACACTCACTGAACCTGCCTCCACCGCACTCTCAGACAGTGCATTCCAGATCCTAAACACTCACTGAACCTGCCTCCACCACACTCTCAGACAGTGCATTCCAGATCCTAAACACTCACTGAACCTGCCTCCATCACAGTCTCAGGCAGTGCATTCCCGATCCTAAACACTCACTGAACCTGCCTCCACCACACTCTCAGACAGTGCATTCCAGATCCTAAACACTCACTGAACCTGTCTCCACCACACTCTCAGACAGTGCATTCCAGATCCTAAACACTCACTGAACCTGCCTCCACCGCACTCTCAGACAGTGCATTCCAGATCCTAAACACTCACTGAACCTGCCTCCACCACACTCTCAGACAGTGCATTCCAGATCCTAAACACTCACTGAACCTGCCTCCACCACACTCTCAGACAGTGCATTCCAGATCCTAAACACTCACTGAACCTGCCTCCACCACTCTCTCAGACAGTGCATTCCAGATCCTAAACACTCACTGAACCTGCCTCCACCACACTCTCAGACAGTGCATTCCAGATACTAAACACTCACTGAACCTGCCTCCACCACACTCTCAGACAGTGCATTCCAGATCCTAAACACTCACTGAACCTGCCTCCACCACACTCTCAGACAGTGCATTCCAGATCCTAAACACTCACTGAACCTGCCTCCACCACACTCTCAGACAGTGCATTCCAGATCCTAAACACTCACTGAACCTGCCTCCACCACACTCTCAGACAGTGCATTCCAGATCCTAAACACTCACTGAACCTGCCTCCACCACTCTCTCAGACAGTGCATTCCAGATCCTAAACACTCACTGAACCTGCCGCGACCACACTCTCAGACAGTGCATTCCAGATCCTAAACACTCCCTGAACCTGCCTCCACCACACTCTCAGACAGTGCATTCCAGATCCTAAACACTCACTGAACCTGCCTCCACCACACTCTCAGACAGTGCATTCCAGATCCTAAACACTCACTGAACCTGCCTCCACCACACTCTCAGACAGTGCATTCCAGATCATAAACACTCACTGAACCTGCCTCCACCACACTCTCAGACAGTGCATTCCAGATCCTAAACACACACTGAACCTGCCTCCACCACACTCTCAGACAGTGCATTCCAGATCCTAAACACTCACTGAACCTGCCTCCACCACACTCTCAGACAGTGCATTCCAGATCCTAAACACTCACTGAACCTGCCTCCACCACACTCTCAGACAGTGCATTCCAGATCCTAAACACTCACTGAACCTGCCTCCACCACACTCTCAGACAGTGCATTCCAGATCCTAAACACTCACTGAACCTGCCTCCACCACACTCTCAGACAGTGCATTCCAGATCCTAAACACTCACTGAACCTGCCTCCACCACACTCTCAGACAGTGCATTCCAGATCCTAAACACTCACTGAACCTGCCTCCACCACACTCTCAGACAGTGCATTCCAGATCCTAAACACACACTGAACCTGCCTCCACCACACTCTCAGACAGTGCATTCCAGATCCTAAACACTCACTGAACCTGCCTCCACCACACTCTCAGACAGTGCATTCCAGATCCTAAACACTCACTGAACCTGCCTCCACCACACTCTCAGACAGTGCATTCCAGATCCTAAACACTCACTGAACCTGCCTCCACCACACTCTCAGACAGTGCATTCCAGATCCTAAACACTCACTGAACCTGCCTCCACCACACTCTCAGACAGTGCATTCCAGATCCTAAACACTCACTGAACCTGCCTCCACCACACTCTCAGACAGTGCATTCCAGATCCTAAACACTCACTGAACCTGCCTCCACCACACTCTCAGACAGTGCATTCCAGATCCTAAACACTCACTGAACCTGCCTCCATCACAGTCTCAGGCAGTGCATTCCAGATCCTAAACACTCCCTGAACCTGCCTCCACCAGACTCTCAGACAGTACATTCCAGATCCTAAACACACACTGAAACTGCCTCCACCACACTCTCAGACTGTGCATTCCAGAACCTAAACACACACTGAACCTGCCTCCACCACACTCTCAGACAGTGCATTCCAGATCCTAAACACTCACTGAACCTGCCTCCACCGCACTCTCAGACAGTGCATTCCAGATCCTAAACACTCACTGAACCTGCCTCCACCACACTCTCAGACAGTGCATTCCAGATCCTAAACACTCACTGAACCTGCCTCCATCACAGTCTCAGGCAGTGCATTCCCGATCCTAAACACTCACTGAACCTGCCTCCACCACACTCTCAGACAGTGCATTCCAGATCCTAAACACTCACTGAACCTGCCTCCACCACACTCTCAGACAGTGCATTCCAGATCCTAAACACTCACTGAACCTGCCTCCACCGCACTCTCAGACAGTGCATTCCAGATCCTAAACACTCACTGAACCTGCCTCCACCACACTCTCAGACAGTGCATTCCAGATCCTAAACACTCACTGAACCTGCCTCCACCACACTCTCAGACAGTGCATTCCAGATCCTAAACACTCACTGAACCTGCCTCCACCGCACTCTCAGACAGTGCATTCCAGATCCTAAACACTCACTGAACCTGCCTCCACCACACTCTCAGACAGTGCATTCCAGATCCTAAACACTCACTGAACCTGCCTCCACCACACTCTCAGACAGTGCATTCCAGATCCTAAACACTCACTGAACCTGCCTCCACCGCACTCTCAGACAGTGCATTCCAGATCCTAAACACTCACTGAACCTGCCTCCACCACACTCTCAGACAGTGCATTCCAGATCCTAAACACTCACTGAACCTGCCTCCACCACACTCTCAGACAGTGCATTCCAGATCCTAAACACTCACTGAACCTGCCTCCACCGCACTCTCAGACAGTGCATTCCAGATCCTAAACACTCACTGAACCTGCCTCCACCACACTCTCAGACAGTGCATTCCAGATCCTAAACACTCACTGAACCTGCCTCCACCACACTCTCAGACAGTGCATTCCAGATCCTAAACACACACTGAACCTGCCTCCACCACACTCTCAGACAGTGCATTCCAGATCCTAAACACTCACTGAACCTGCCTCCACCACACTCTCAGACAGTGCATTCCAGATCCTAAACACTCACTGAACCTGCCTCCACCACACTCTCAGACAGTGCATTCCAGATCCTAAACACTCACTGAACCTGCCTCCACCACACTCTCAGACAGTGCATTCCAGATCCTAAACACTGACTGAACCTGCCTCCACCACACTCTCAGACAGTGCATTCCAGATCCTAAACACTCACTGAACCTGCCTCCACCACACTCTCAGACAGTGCATTCCAGATCCTAAACACTCACTGAACCTGCCTCCACCACACTCTCAGACAGTGCATTCCAGATCCTAAACACACACTGAACCTGCCTCCACCACACTCTCAGACAGTGCATTCCAGATCCTAAACACTCACTGAACCTGCCTCCACCACACTCTCAGACAGTGCATTCCAGATCCTAAACACTCACTGAACCTGCCTCCACCACACTCTCAGACAGTGCATTCCAGATCCTAAACACTCACTGAACCTGCCTCCACCACACTCTCAGACAGTGCATTCCAGATCCTAAACACTCACTGAACCTGCCTCCATCACAGTCTCAGGCAGTGCATTCCAGATCATAAACACTCACTGAACCTGCCTCCACCACACTCTCAGACAGTGCATTCCAGATCCTAAACACTCACTGAACCTGCCTCCACCACACTCTCAGACAGTGCATTCCAGATCCTAAACACTCACTGAACCTGCCTCCACCACACTCTCAGACAGTGCATTCCAGATCCTAAACACTCACTGAACCTGCCTCCATCACAGTCTCAGGCAGTGCATTCCAGATCCTAAACACTCACTGAACCTGCCTCCACCACACTCTCAGACAGTGCATTCCAGATCCTAAACACTCACTGAACCTGCCTCCACCACACTCTCAGACAGTGCATTCCAGATCCTAAACACTCACTGAACCTGCCTCCATCACAGTCTCAGGCAGTGCATTCCAGATCCTAAACACTCACTGAACCTGCCTCCACCACACTCTCAGACAGTGCATTCCAGATCCTAAACACACACTGAACCTGCCTCCACCACACTCTCAGACAGTGCATTCCAGATCCTAAACACTCACTGAACCTGCCTCCACCACACTCTCAGACAGTGCATTCCAGATCCTAAACACACACTGAACCTGCCTCCACCACACTCTCAGACAGTGCATTCCAGATCCTAAACACACACAGAACCTGCCTCCACCACACTCTCAGACAGTGCATTCCAGATCCTAAACACTCACTGAACCTGCCTCCACCACACACTCAGACAGTGCATTCCAGATCCTAAACACTCACTGAACCTGCCTCCACCACACTCTCAGACAGTGCATTCCAGATCCTAAACACTCACTGAACCTGCCTCCACCACACTCTCAGACAGTGCATTCCAGATCTTAAACACTCACTGAACCTGCCTCCACCGCACTCTCAGACAGTGCATTCCAGATCCTAAACACTCACTGAACCTGCCTCCAGCACAGTCTCAGGCAGTGCATTCCAGATCCTAAACACTCACTGAACCTGCCTCCACCACACTCTCAGACAGTGCATTCCAGATCCTAAACACACACTGAACCTGCCTCCACCACACTCTCAGACAGTGCATTCCAGATCCTAAACACACACTGAACCTGCCTCCACCACACTCTCAGACAGTGCATTCCAGATCCTAAACACTCACTGAACCTGCCTCCACCACACTCTCAGACAGTGCATTCCAGATCCTAAACACTCACTGAACCTGCCTCCACCACACTCTCAGACAGTGCATTCCAGATCCTAAACACACACTGAACCTGCCTCCACCACACTCTCAGACAGTGCATTCCAGATCCTAAACACACACTGAACCTGCCTCCACCACACTCTCAGACAGTGCATTCCAGATCCTAAACACACACTGAACCTGCCTCCACCACACTCTCAGACAGTGCATTCCAGATCCTAAACACACACTGAACCTGCCTCCACCACACTCTCAGACAGTGCATTCCAGATCCTAAACACTCACTGAAACTGCCTCCACCACACTCTCAGACAGTGCATTCCAGATCCTAAACACTCACTGAATCTGCCTCCATCACAGTCTCAGGCAGTGCATTCCAGATCCTAAATACTAACTGAACCTGCCTCCACCACACTCTCAGACACTGCATTCCAGATCTTAAACACTCACTGAACCTGCCTCCACCACACTCTCAGACAGTGCATTCCAGATCCTAAACACTCACTGAACCTGCCTCCACCACACTCTCAGACAGTGCATTCCAGATCCTAAACACTCACTGAACCTGCCTCCACCACACTCTCAGACAGTGCATTCCAGATCTTAAACAATCAATGAACCTGCCTCCACCACGCTCCCAGACTGTGCATTCCAGATCTTAAACAATCACTGAACCTGCCTCCACCACACTCTCAGACAGTGCATTGCAGATCCTAAATACTCACTGAACCTGCCTCCACCACACTCTCAGACAGTGCATTCCAGATCCTAAACACTCACTGAACCTGCCTCCACCACACTCTCAGACAGTGCATTCCTGATCCTAAACACTCACTGAAGCTGCCTCCACCACACTCTCAGACAGTGCATTGCAGATCCTAAATACTCACTGAACCTGCCTCCACCACACTCTCAGACAGTGCATTCCAGATCCTAAACACTCACTGAACCTGCCTCCACCACACTCTCAGACAGTGCATTCCAGATCCTAAACACTCACTGAACCTGCCTCCACCACACTCTCAGACAGTGCATTCCCGATCCTAAACACACACTGAACCTACCTCCACCACACTCTCAGACAGTGCATTCCAGATCCTAAACACACACTGAACCTGCCTCCACCACACTCTCAGACAGTGCATTCCAGATCCTAAACACTCACTGAACCTGCCTCCACCACACTCTCAGACATTGCATTCCAGATCCTAAACACTCACTGAACCTACCTCCACCACACTCTCAGACAGTGCATTCCAGATCCTAAACACACACTGAACCTGCCTCCACCACACTCTCAGACATTGCATTCCAGATCCTAAACACTCACTGAACCTGCCTCCACCACACTCTCAGACAGTGCATTCCAGATCTTAAACAATCACTGAACCTGCCTCCACCACTCTCTCAGACAGTGCATTCCAGATCCTAAACACTCACTGAACCTGCCTCCACCACACTCTCAGACAGTGCATTCCAGATCCTAAACACTCACTGAACCTGCCTCCACCACACTCTCAGACAGTGCATTCCAGATCCTAAACACACACTGAACCTGCCTCCACCACACTCTCAGACAGTGCATTCCAGATCCTAAACACTCACTGAACCTGCCTCCACCACACTCTCAGACATTGCATTCCAGATCCTAAACACTCACTGAACCTACCTCCACCACACTCTCAGACAGTGCATTCCAGATCCTAAACACACACTGAACCTGCCTCCACCACACTCTCAGACATTGCATTCCAGATCCTAAACACTCACTGAACCTGCCTCCACCACACTCTCAGACAGTGCATTCCAGATCTTAAACAATCACTGAACCTGCCTCCACCACTCTCTCAGACAGTGCATTCCAGATCCTAAACACTCACTGAACCTGCCTCCACCACACTCTCAGACAGTGCATTCCAGATCCTAAACACTCACTGAACCTGCCTCCACCACACTCTCAGACAGTGCATTCCAGATCCTAAACACTCACTGAACCTGCCTCCACCACACTCTCAGACAGTGCATTCCAGATCCTAAACACTCACGGAACCTGCCTCCACCACACTCTCAGACACTGCATTCCAGATCCTAAACACTCACTGAACCTGCCTCCACCACACTGTCAGGCAGTGCATTCCAGATCCTAAACACTCACTGAACCTGCCTCCACCACACTCTCAGACAGTGCATTCCAGATCCTAAACACTCACTGAACCTGTCTCCACCACACTCTCAGACAGTGCATTCCAGATCCTAAACACTCACTGAACCTGCCTCCACCACACTCTCAGACAGTGCATTCCAGATCCTAAACACTCACTGAACCTGCCTCCACCACACTCTCAGACAGTGCATTCCAGATCCTAAACACTCACTGAACCTGCCTCCACCACACTCTCAGACAGTGCATTCCAGATCCTAAACACTCACTGAACCTGTCTCCACCACACTCTCAGACAGTGCATTCCAGAGCCTAAACACTCACTGAACCTGCCTCCACCACACTCTCAGACAGTGCAGTCCAGATCCTAAACACTCACTGAACCTGCCTCCACCACACTCTCAGACAGTGCATTCCAGATCCTAAACACTCACGGAACCTGCCTCCACCACACTCTCAGACACTGCATTCCAGATCCTAAACACTCACTGAACCTGCCTCCACCACACTCTCAGACAGTGTATTCCAGATCCTGAACACTCACTGAACCTGCCTCCACCGCACTCTCAGACAATGCAATCCAGATCCGAAACACTCACTGAACCTGCCTCCACCACACTCTCAGACAGTGCATTCCAGATCCTAAATACTCACTGAACCTGCCTCCATCACACTCTCAGACAGTGCATTCCAGATCCTAAACACTCACTGAACCTGCCTCCACCACACTCTCAGACAGTGCATTCCAGATCCTAAACACTCACTGAAACTGCCTATATCACACTCTCAGACAGTGCATTCCAGATCCTAAACACTCACTGAACCTGCCTTCACCACACTCTCAGACAGTGCATTCCAGATCCTAAATACTCACTGAACCTGCCTCCATCACACTCTCAGACAGTGCATTCCAGATCCTAAACACTCACTGAACCTGCCTTCACCACACTCTCAGACAGTGCATTCCAGATCCTAAATACTCACTGAACCTGCCTCCACCACACTCTCAGACAGTGCATTCCAGATCCTAAATACTCACTGAACCTGCCTCCACCACACTCTCAGGCAGTGCATTCCAGATCCTAAACACTCACTGAACCTGCCTCCACCACACTCTCAGACAGTGCATTCCAGATCCTAAACACTCACTGAACCTGCCTCCACCACACTCTCAGACAGTGCATTCCAGATCCTAAACACTCACTGAACCTGCCTCCACCACATTCTCAGACAGTACATTCCAGATCCTAAACACACACTGAACCTGCCTCCACCATACTCTCAGACAGTGCATTCCAGATCCTAAACACACACTGAACCTGCCTCCACCTCATTCTCAGACAGTACATTCCAGATCCTAAACACACACTGAACCTGCCTCCACCACACTCTCAGACAGTGCATTCCAGATCCTAAACACACACTGAACCTGCCTCCACCACATTCTCAGACAGTACATTCCAGATCCTCAACACAAACTGAACCTGCCTCCACCACACTCTCAGACAGTGCATTCCAGATCCTAAACACACACTGAACCTGCCTCCACCACACTCTCAGACAGTGCATTCCAGCTCCTAAACACTCACTGAACCTGCCTCCACCACAGTCTCAGGCAGTGCATTCCAGATCCCAAATACTCCCTGAACCTGCCTCCACCACACTCTCAGACAGTGCATTCCAGATCCTAAACACTCACTGAAACTGCCTCCACCACACTCTCAGACAGTGCATTCCAGATCCTAAACACTCACTGAACCTGCCTCCATCACAGTCACAGGCAGTGCATTCCAGATCCTAAACACTCCCTGAACCTGCCTCCACCAGACTCTCAGACAGTGCATTCCAGATCCTAAACACACACTGAAACTGCCTCCACCACACTCTCAGACAGTGCATTCCAGATCCTAAACACACACTGAACCTGCCTCCACCACACTCTCAGACAGTGCATTCCAGATCCTAAACACTCACTGAACCTGCCTCCACCACACTCTCAGACAGTGCATTCCAGATCCTAAACACTCACTGAACCTGCCTCCACCACACTCTCAGACAGTGCATTCCAGATCCTAAACACTCACTGAACCTGCCTCCACCACACTCTCAGACAGTGCATTCCAGATCCTAAACACTCACTGAACCTGCCTCCACCACACTCTCAGACAGTGCATTCCAGATCCTAAACACTCACTGAACCTGCCTCCACCACACTCTCAGACATTGCATTCCAGATCCTAAACACTCACTGAACCTGCCTCCACCACACTCTCAGACAGTGCATTCCAGATCCTAAACACACACTGAACCTGCCTCCACCACACTCTCAGACAGTGCATTCCAGATCCTAAACACACACTGAACCTGCCTCCACCACACTCTCAGACAGTGCATTCCAGATCCTAAACACTCACTGAACCTGCCTCCACCACACTCTCAGACAGTGCATTCCAGATCCTAAACACTCACTGAACCTGCCTCCACCACACTCTCAGACAGTGCATTCCAGATCCTAAACACTCACTGAACCTGCCTCCACCACACTCTCAGACAGTGCATTCCAGATCCTAAACACTCACTGAACCTGCCTCCACCACACTCTCAGACAGTGCATTCCAGATCCTAAACACTCACTGAACCTGCCTCCCCCACACTCTCAGACAGTGCATTCCAGATCCTAAACACTCACTGAACCTGCCTCCACCACACTCTCAGACAGTGCATTCCAGATCCTAAACACTCACTGAACCTGCCTCCACCACACTCTCAGACAGTGCATTCCAGATCCTAAACACTCACTGAACCTGCCTCCACCACACTCTCAGACAGTGCATTCCCGATCCTAAACACTCACTGAACCTGCCTCCACCACACTCTCAGACAGTGCATTCCAGATCCTAAACACTCACTGAACCTGCCTCCACCACACTCTCAGACAGTGCATTCCAGATCCTAAACACTCACTGAACCTGCCTCCACCACACTCTCAGACAGTGCATTCCAGATCCTAAACACTCACTGAACCTGCCTCCACCACACTCTCAGACAGTGCATTCCATATCCTAAACACTCACTGAACCTGCCTCCACCACACTCTCAGACAGTGCATTCCAGATCCTAAACACTCACTGAACCTGCCTCCACCACACTCTCAGGCAGTGCATTCCAGATCCTAAACACTCACTGAACCTGCCTCCACCACACTCTCAGACAGTGCATTCCAGATCCTAAACACTCACTGAACCTGCCTCCACCACACTCTCAGACAGTGCATTCCAGATCCTAAACACTCACTGAACCTGCCTCCACCACACTCTCAGTCACTGCATTCCAGATCCTAAACACACACTGAACCTGCCTCCACCACACTCTCAGGCAGTGCATTCCAGATCCTAAACACTCACTGAACCTGCCTCCATCACACTCTCAGACAGTGCATTCCAGATCCTAAACACTCACTGAACCTGCCTCCATCAAACTCTCAGACAGTGCATTCCAGATCCTAAACACTCACTGAAACTGCCTCCATCACACTCTCAGACAGTGCATTCCAGATCCTAAACACTCACTGAACCTGCCTCCACCACACTCTCAGACAGTGCATTCCAGATCCTAAATACTCACTGAACCTGCCTCCATCACACTCTCAGACAGTGCATTCCAGATCCTAAACACTCACTGAAACTGCCTCCATCACACTCTCAGACAGTGCATTCCAGATCCTAAACACTCACTGAACCTGCCTCCACCACACTCTCAGACAGTGCATTCCAGATCCTAAACACTCACTGAACCTGCCTCCACCACATTCTCAGACAGTGCATTCCAGATCCTAAACACACACTGAACCTGCCTCCACCACATTCTCAGACAGTACATTCCAGATCCTCAACACGAACTGAACCTGCCTCCACCACACTCTCAGACAGTGCATTCCAGATCCTAAACACACACTGAACCTGCCTCCACCACACTCTCAGACAGTGCATTCCAGCTCCTAAACACTCACTGAACCTGCCTCCACCACAGTCTCAGGCAGTGCATTCCAGATCCCAAATACTCCCTGAACCTGCCTCCACCACACTCTCAGACAGTGCATTCCAGATCCTAAACACTCACTGAAACTGCCTCCACCACACTCTCAGACAGTGCATTCCAGAACCTAAACACTCACTGAACCTGCCTCCATCACAGTCACAGGCAGTGCATTCCAGATCCTAAACACTCCCTGAACCTGCCTCCACCAGACTCTCAGACAGTGCATTCCAGATCCTAAACACACACTGAAACTGCCTCCACCACACTCTCAGACAGTGCATTCCAGATCCTAAACACACACTGAACCTGCCTCCACCACACTCTCAGACAGTGCATTCCAGATCCTAAACACTCACTGAACCTGCCTCCACCACACTCTCAGACAGTGCATTCCAGATCCTAAACACTCACTGAACCTGCCGCGACCACACTCTCAGACAGTGCATTCCAGATCCTAAACACTCCCTGAACCTGCCTCCACCACACTCTCAGACAGTGCATTCCAGATCCTAAACACACACTGAACCTGCCTCCACCACACTCTCAGACAGTGCATTCCAGATCCTAAACACTCACTGAACCTGCCTCCACCACACTCTCAGACAGTGCATTCCAGATCCTAAACACACACTGAACCTGCCTCCACCACACTCTCAGACAGTGCATTCCAGATCCTAAACACACACTGAAACTGCCTCCACCACACTCTCAGACAGTGCATTCCAGATCCTAAACACACACTGAAACTGCCTCCACCACACTCTCAGACAGTGCATTCCAGATCCTAAACACACACTGAACCTGCCTCCACCACACTCTCAGACAGTGCATTCCAGATCCTAAACACTCACTGAACCTGCCTCCACCACACTCTCAGACAGTGCATTCCAGATCCTAAACACTCACTGAACCTGCCTCCACCACACTCTCAGACAGTGCATTCCAGATCCTAAACACTCACTGAACCTGCCTCCACCACAGTCTCAGGCAGTGCATTCCAGATCCTAAACACTCACTGAACCTGCCTCCATCACAGTCTCAGGCAGTGCATTCCAGATCCTAAACACTCACTGAACCTGCCTCCACCACACTCTCAGACAGTGCATTCCAGATCCTAAACACTCACTGAACCTGCCTCCATCACAGTCTCAGGCAGTGCATTCCAGATCCTAAACACTCACTGAACCTGCCTCCACCACAGTCTCAGACAGTGCATTCCAGATCCTAAACACTCACTGAACCTGCCTCCACCACAGTCTCAGACAGTGCATTCCAGATCCTAAACACTCACTGAACCTGCCTCCATCACAGTCTCAGGCAGTGCATTCCAGATCCTAAACACTCACTGAACCTGCCTCCACCACACTCTCAGACAGTGCATTCCAGATCCTAAACACACACTGAACCTGCCTCCACCACACTCTCAGACAGTGCATTCCATATCCTAAACACACACTGAACCTGCCTCCGCCACACTCTCAGACAGTGAATTCCAGATCCTAAACACTCACTGAACCTGCCTCCACCACACTCTCAGACAGTGCATTCCAGATCCTAAACACACACTGAACCTGCCTCCACCACACTCTCAGACAGTGAATTCCAGATCCTAAACACTCACTGAACCTGCCTCCACCACACTCTCAGACAGTGCATTCCAGATCCTAAACACACACTGAACCTGCCTCCACCACACTCTCAGACAGTGCATTCCAGATCCTAAACACACACAGAACCTGCCTCCACCACACTCTCAGACAGTGCATTCCAGATCCTAAACACTCACTGAACCTGTCTCCACCGCACTCTCAGACAGTGCATTCCAGATCCTAAACACTCACTGAACCTGCCTCCACCACACTCTCAGACAGTGAATTCCAGATCCTAAACACTCACTGAACCTGCCTCCACCACACTCTCAGACAGTGCATTCCAGATCCTAAACACACACTGAACCTGCCTCCACCACACTCTCAGACAGTGCATTCCAGATCCTAAACACACACAGAACCTGCCTCCACCACACTCTCAGACAGTGCATTCCAGATCCTAAACACTCACTGAACCTGCCTCCACCGCACTCTCAGACAGTGCATTCCAGATCCTAAACACACACAGAACCTGCCTCCACCACACTCTCAGACAGTGCATTCCAGATCCTAAACACTCACTGAACCTCCCTCCACCACACTCTCAGACAGTGCATTCCAGATCCTAAACACACACTGAACCTGCCTCCACCACACTCTCAGGCAGTGCATTCCAGATCCTAAACACTCACTGAACCTGCCTCCACCACACTCTCAGACAGTGCATTCCAGATCCTAAACACTCACTGAACCTGCCTCCACCGCAATCTCAGACAGTGCATTCCAGATCCTAAACACTCACTGAACCTGCCTCCACCACACTCTCAGACAGTGCATTCCAGATCCTAAACACTCACTGAACCTGTCTCCACCACACTCTCAGACAGTGCATTCCAGATCCCAAACACTCACTGAACCTGCCTCCACCACACTCTCAGACAGTGCATTCCAGATCCTAAACACTCACTGAACCTGCCTCCACCACACTCTCAGACAGTGTATTCCAGATCCTAAACACTCACTGAACCTGCCTCGACCACACTCTCAGACACTGCATTCCAGATCCTAAACACTCACTGAACCTGCCTCCACCACACTCTCAGACAGTGCATTCCAGATCCTAAACACTCACTGAACCTGCCTCCACCACACTCTCAGACAGTGCATTCCAGATCCTAAACACTCACTGAACCTGCCTCCACCACACTCTCAGACAGTGCATTCCAGATCCTAAACACTCACTGAACCTGCCTCCACCACACTCTCAGACAGTGCATTCCAGATCCTAAACACTCACTGAACCTGTCTCCACCGCACTCTCAGACAGTGCATTCCAGATCCTAAACACTCACTGAACCTGCCTCCACCACACTCTCAGACAGTGAATTCCAGATCCTAAACACTCACTGAACCTGCCTCCACCACACTCTCAGACAGTGCATTCCAGATCCTAAACACACACAGAACCTGCCTCCACCACACTCTCAGACAGTGCATTCCAGATCCTAAACACTCACTGAACCTGCCTCCACCGCACTCTCAGACAGTGCATTCCAGATCCTAAACACTCACGGAACCTGCCTCCACCACACTCTCAGACACTGCATTCCAGATCCTAAACACTCACTGAACCTGCCTCCACCACACTCTCAGGCAGTGCATTCCAGATCCTAAACACTCACTGAACCTGCCTCCACCACACTCTCAGACAGTGCATTCCAGATCCTAAACACTCACTGAACCTGCCTCCACCACACTCTCAGACAGTGCATTCCAGATCCTAAATACTCACTGAACCTGCCTCCATCACACTCTCAGACAGTGCATTCCAGATCCTAAACACTCACTGAACCTGCCTCCACCACACTCTCAGACAGTGCATTCCAGATCCTAAACACTCACTGAACCTGCCTCCACCACACTCTCAGACAGTGCATTCCAGATCCTAAACACTCACTGAACCTGCCTCCACCACACTCTCAGACAGTGCATTCCAGATCCTAAACACTCACTGAACCTGCCTCCACCACACTCTCAGACAGTGCATTCCAGATCCTAAACACTCACTGAACCTGCCTCCACCACACTCTCAGACAGTGCATTCCAGATCCTAAACACTCACTGAACCTGCCTCCACCACACTCTCAGACAGTGCATTCCAGATCCTAAACACTCACTGAACCTGCCTCCACCACACTCTCAGACAGTGCATTCCAGATCCTAAACACTCACTGAACCTGCCTCCACCACACTCTCAGACAGTGCATTCCAGATCCTAAACACTCACTGAACCTGCCTCCACCACATTCTCAGACAGTACATTCCAGATCCTAAACACTCACTGAACCTGCCTCCACCACACTCTCAGACAGTGCATTCCAGATCCTAAACACTCACTGAACCTGCCTCCACCACACTCTCAGACAGTGCATTCCAGATCCTAAACACTCACTGAACCTGCCTCCACCACATTCTCAGACAGTACATTCCAGATCCTAAACACACACTGAACCTGCCTCCACCATACTCTCAGACAGTGCATTCCAGATCCTAAACACACACTGAACCTGCCTCCACCTCATTCTCAGACAGTACATTCCAGATCCTAAACACTCACTGAACCTGCCTCCACCACATTCTCAGACAGTACATTCCAGATCCTAAACACACACTGAACCTGCCTCCACCATACTCTCAGACAGTGCATTCCAGATCCTAAACACACACTGAACCTGCCTCCACCTCATTCTCAGACAGTACATTCCAGATCCTAAACACACACTGAACCTGCCTCCACCATACTCTCAGACAGTGCATTCCAGATCCTAAACACACACTGAACCTGCCTCCACCACATTCTCAGACAGTGCATTCCAGATCCTATACACTCACTGAACCTGCCTCCACCACAGTCTCAGGCAGTGCATTCCAGATCCCAAATACTCCCTGAACCTGCCTCCACCACACTCTCTGACAGTGCATTCCAGATCCTAAACACTCACTGAAACTGCCTCCACCACACTCTCAGACAGTGCATTCCAGATCCTAAACACTCACTGAACCTGCCTCCATCACAGTCTCAGGCAGTGCATTCCAGATCCTAAACACTCCCTGAACCTGCCTCCACCAGACTCTCAGACAGTGCATTCCAGATCCTAAACACTCACTGAACCTGCCTCCACCACACTCTCAGACAGTGCATTCCAGATCCTAAACACTCACTGAACCTGCCTCCACCACACTCTCAGACAGTACATTCCAGATCCTAAACACACACTGAAACTGCCTCCACCACACTTTCAGACAGTGCATTCCAGATCCTAAACACACACTGAACCTGCCTCCACCACACTCTCAGACAGTGCATTCCAGATCCTAAACACTCACTGAACCTGCCTCCACCACACTCTCAGACAGTGCATTCCAGATCCTAAACACTCACTGAACCTGCCTCCATCACAGACTCAGGCAGTGCATTCCAGATCCTAAACACTCACTGAACCTGCCTCCACCACACTCTCAGACAGTGCATTCCAGATCCTAAACACACACTGAACCTGCCTCCACCACACTCTCAGACAGTGCATTCCAGATCCTAAACACTCACTGAACCTGCCTCCACCACACTCTCAGACAGTGAATTCCAGATCCTAAACACTCACTGAACCTGCCTCCACCACACTCTCAGACAGTGCATTCCAGATCCTAAACACACACTGAACCTGCCTCCACCACACTCTCAGACAGTGCATTCCAGATCCTAAACACACATTGAACCTGCCTCCACCACACTCTCAGACAGTGCATTCCAGATCCTAAACACTCACTGAACCTGCCTCCACCACACTCTCAGACAGTGCATTCCAGATCCTAAACACTCACTGAACCTGCCTCCACCACACTCTCAGACAGTGCATTCCAGATCCTAAACACTCACTGAACCTGCCTCCATCACAGTCTCAGGCAGTGCATTCCAGATCCTAAACACTCACTGAACCTGCCTCCACCACACTCTCAGACAGTGCATTCCAGATCCTAAACACACACTGAACCTGCCTCCACCACACTCTCAGACAGTGCATTCCATATCCTAAACACACACTGAACCTGCCTCCGCCACACTCTCAGACAGTGAATTCCAGATCCTAAACACTCACTGAACCTGCCTCCACCACACTCTCAGACAGTGCATTCCAGATCCTAAACACACACTGAACCTGCCTCCACCACACTCTCAGACAGTGCATTCCAGATCCTAAACACTCACTGAACCTGTCTCCACCGCACTCTCAGACAGTGCATTCCAGATCCTAAACACTCACTGAACCTGCCTCCACCACACTCTCAGGCAGTGCATTCCAGATCCTAAACACACACAGAACCTGCCTCCACCACACTCTCAGACAGTGCATTCCAGATCCCAAACACACACTGAACCTGCCTCCACCACACTCTCAGACAGTGCATTCCAGATCCTAAACACTCACTGAACCTCCCTCCACCACACTCTCAGACAGTCCATTCCAGATCCTAAACACTCACTGAACCTCCCTCCACCACACTCTCAGACAGTGCATTCCAGATCCTAAACACTCACTGAACCTGCCTCCACCACACTCTCACAGTGCATTCCAGATCCTAAACACACACTGAACCTGCCTCCACCACAGTCTCAGGCAGTGCATTCCAGATCCTAAACACTCACTGAACCTGCCTCCACCACACTCTCAGACAGTGCATTCCAGATCCTAAACACACACTGAACCTGCCTCCACCACACTCTCAGACAGTGCATTCCAGATCCTAAACACTCACTGAACCTGCCTCCACCACACTCTCAGACAGTGCATTCCAGATCCTAAACAATCACTGAACCTGCCTCCACCACACTCTCAGACAGTGCATTCCAGATCCTAAACACACACTGAACCTGCCTCCACCACACTCTCAGACAGTGCATTCCAGATCCTAAACACTCACTGAACCTGCCTCCACCACACTCTCAGACAGTGCATTCCAGATCCTAAACACTCACTGAACCTGCCTCCACCACACTCTCAGACAGTGCATTCCAGATCCTAAACACTCACTGAACCTGCCTCCACCACACTCTCAGACAGTGCATTCCAGATCCTAAACACTCACTGAATCTGCCTCCATCACAGTCTCAGGCAGTGCATTCCAGATCCTAAATACTCACTGAACCTGCCTCCACCACACTTTCAGACACTGCATTCCAGATCTTAAACACTCACTGAACCTGCCTCCACCACACTCTCAGACAGTGCATTCCAGATCCTAAACACTCACTGAACCTGCCTCCACCACACTCTCAGACAGTGCATTCCAGATCTTAAACAATCAATGAACCTGCCTCCACCACACTCTCAGACAGTGCATTCCTGATCCTAAACACTCACTGAAGCTGCCTCCACCACACTCTCAGACAGTGCATTGCAGATCCTAAATACTCACTGAACCTGCCTCCACCACACTCTCAGACAGTGCATTCCAGATCCTAATCACTCACTGAACCTGCCTCCACCACACTCTCAGACAGTGCATTCCAGATCCTAAACACTCACTGAATCTGCCTCCATCACAGTCTCAGGCAGTGCATTCCAGATCCTAAATACTCACTGAACCTGCCTCCACCACACTCTCAGACAGTGCATTCCAGATCTTAAACAATCACTGAACCTGCCTCCACCACACTCTCAGACAGTGCATTCCAGATCCTAAACACTCACTGAACCTGCCTCCACCACACTCTCAGACAGTGCATTCCAGATCCTAAACACTCACTGAACCTGCCTCCATCACAGTCTCAGGCAGTGCATTCCAGATCCTAAACACTCACTGAACCTGCCTCCACCACACTCTCAGACAGTGCATTCCAGATCCTAAACACACACTGAACCTGCCTCCACCACACTCTCAGACAGTGCATTCCATATCCTAAACACACACTGAACCTGCCTCCGCCACACTCTCAGACAGTGAATTCCAGATCCTAAACACTCACTGAACCTGCCTCCACCACACTCTCAGACAGTGAATTCCAGATCCTAAACACTCACTGAACCTGCCTCCACCACACTCTCAGACAGTGCATTCCAGATCCTAAACACACACTGAACCTGCCTCCACCACACTCTCAGACAGTGCATTCCAGATCCTAAACACACACTGAACCTGCCTCCACCACACTCTCAGACAGTGCATTCCAGATCCTAAACACTCACTGAACCTGCCTCCACCACACTCTCAGACAGTGCATTCCAGATCCTAAACACTCACTGAACCTGCCTCCACCACACTCTCAGACAGTGCATTCCAGATCCTAAACACTCACTGAACCTGCCTCCATCACAGTCTCAGGCAGTGCATTCCAGATCCTAAACACTCACTGAACCTGCCTCCACCACACTCTCAGACAGTGCATTCCAGATCCTAAACACACACTGAACCTGCCTCCACCACACTCTCAGACAGTGCATTCCATATCCTAAACACACACTGAACCTGCCTCCGCCACACTCTCAGACAGTGAATTCCAGATCCTAAACACTCACTGAACCTGCCTCCACCACACTCTCAGACAGTGCATTCCAGATCCTAAACACACACTGAACCTGCCTCCACCACACTCTCAGACAGTGCATTCCAGATCCTAAACACACACAGAACCTGCCTCCACCACACTCTCAGACAGTGCATTCCAGATCCTAAACACTCACTGAACCTCCCTCCACCACACTCTCAGACAGTGCATTCCAGATCCTAAACACTCACTGAACCTGTCTCCACCGCACTCTCAGACAGTGCATTCCAGATCCTAAACACTCACTGAACCTGCCTCCACCACACTCTCAGGCAGTGCATTCCAGATCCTAAACACACACAGAACCTGCCTCCACCACACTCTCAGACAGTGCATTCCAGATCCCAAACACACACTGAACCTGCCTCCACCACACTCTCAGACAGTGCATTCCAGATCCTAAACACTCACTGAACCTCCCTCCACCACACTCTCAGACAGTCCATTCCAGATCCTAAACACTCACTGAACCTCCCTCCACCACACTCTCAGACAGTGCATTCCAGATCCTAAACACTCACTGAACCTGCCTCCAGCACAGTCTCAGGCAGTGCATTCCAGATCCTAAACACTCACTGAACCTGCCTCCACCACACTCTCAGACAGTGCATTCCAGATCCTAAACACACACTGAACCTGCCTCCACCACACTCTCAGACAGTGCATTCCAGATCCTAAACACTCACTGAACCTGCCTCCACCACACTCTCAGACAGTGCATTCCAGATCCTAAACAATCACTGAACCTGCCTCCACCACACTCTCAGACAGTGCATTCCAGATCCTAAACACACACTGAACCTGCCTCCACCACACTCTCAGACAGTGCATTCCAGATCCTAAACACTCACTGAACCTGCCTCCACCACACTCTCAGACAGTGCATTCCAGATCCTAAACACTCACTGAACCTGCCTCCACCACACTCTCAGACAGTGCATTCCAGATCCTAAACACTCACTGAACCTGCCTCCACCACACTCTCAGACAGTGCATTCCAGATCCTAAACACTCACTGAATCTGCCTCCATCACAGTCTCAGGCAGTGCATTCCAGATCCTAAATACTCACTGAACCTGCCTCCACCACACTTTCAGACACTGCATTCCAGATCTTAAACACTCACTGAACCTGCCTCCACCACACTCTCAGACAGTGCATTCCAGATCCTAAACACTCACTGAACCTGCCTCCACCACACTCTCAGACAGTGCATTCCAGATCCTAAACACACACTGAACCTGCCTCCACCACACTCTCAGACAGTGCATTCCAGATCCTAAACACTCACTGAACCTGCCTCCACCACACTCTCAGACAGTGCATTCCAGATCTTAAACAATCAATGAACCTGCCTCCACCACACTCTCAGACAGTGCATTCCTGATCCTAAACACTCACTGAAGCTGCCTCCACCACACTCTCAGACAGTGCATTGCAGATCCTAAATACTCACTGAACCTGCCTCCACCACACTCTCAGACAGTGCATTCCAGATCCTAATCACTCACTGAACCTGCCTCCACCACACTCTCAGACAGTGCATTCCAGATCCTAAACACTCACTGAATCTGCCTCCATCACAGTCTCAGGCAGTGCATTCCAGATCCTAAATACTCACTGAACCTGCCTCCACCACACTCTCAGACAGTGCATTCCAGATCTTAAACAATCACTGAACCTGCCTCCACCACTCTCTCAGACAGTGCATTCCAGATCCTAAACACTCACTGAACCTGCCTCCACCACACTCTCAGACAGTGCATTCCCGATCCTAAACACTCACTGAACCTGCCTCCACCACACTCTCAGACAGTGCATTCCAGATCCTAAACACTCACTGAACCTGCCTCCACCACACTCTCAGACAGTGCATTCCAGATCCTAAACACTCACTGAACCTGCCTCCACCACACTCTCAGACAGTGCATTCCAGATCCTAAACACTCACGGAACCTGCCTGCACCACACTCTCAGACACTGCATTCCAGATCCTAAACACTCACTGAACCTGCCTCCACCACACTCTCAGGCAGTGCATTCCAGATCCTAAACACTCACTGAACCTGCCTCCACCACACTCTCAGACAGTGCATTCCAGATCCTAAACACTCACTGAACCTGTCTCCACCACACTCTCAGACAGTGCATTCCAGATCCTAAACACTCACTGAACCTGCCTCCACCACACTCTCAGACAGTGCATTCCAGATCCTAAACACTCACTGAACCTGCCTCCACCACACTCTCAGACAGTGCATTCCAGATCCTAAACACTCACTGAACCTGCCTCCACCACACTCTCAGACAGTGCATTCCAGATCCTAAACACTCACTGAACCTGCCTCCACCACACTCTCAGACAGTGCATTCCAGATCCTAAACACTCACTGAACCTGCCTCCACCACACTCTCAGACAGTGCATTCCAGATCCTAAACACTCACTGAACCTGCCTCCACCACACTCTCAGACAGTGCATTCCAGATCCTAAACACTCACTGAACCTGCCTCCACCACACTCTCAGACAGTGCATTCCAGATCCTAAACACTCACTGAACCTGCCTCCACCACACTCTCAGACAGTGAATTCCAGATCCTAAACACTCACTGAACCTGCCTCCACCACACTCTCAGACAGTGAATTCCAGATCCTAAACACTCACTGAACCTGCCTCCACCACACTCTCAGACAGTGCATTCCAGATCCTAAACACACACTGAACCTGCCTCCACCACACTCTCAGACAGTGCATTCCAGATCCTAAACACACACAGAACCTGCCTCCACCACACTCTCAGACAGTGCATTCCAGATCCTAAACACACACTGAACCTGCCTCCACCACACTCTCAGACAGTGCATTCCAGATCCTAAACACTCACTGAACCTGCCTCCACCACACTCTCAGACAGTGCATTCCAGATCCTAAACACACACTGAACCTGCCTCCACCACACTCTCAGACAGTGAATTCCAGATCCTAAACACTCACTGAACCTGCCTCCACCACGCTCTCAGACAGTGAATTCCAGATCCTAAACACTCACTGAACCTGCCTCCACCACACTCTCAGACAGTGCATTCCAGATCCTAAACACACACTGAACCTGCCTCCACCACACTCTCAGACAGTGCATTCCAGATCCTAAACACTCACTGAACCTGCCTCCATCACAGTCTCAGGCAGTGCATTCCAGATCCTAAACACTCACTGAACCTGCCTCCACCACACTCTCAGACAGTGCATTCCAGATCCTAAACACTCACTGAACCTGCTTCCATCACAGCTCAGACAGTGTATTCCAGATCCTAAACACTCACTGAACCTGCCTCCACCAAACTCTCAGACAGTGCATTCCAGATCCTAAACACTCACTGAACCTGCCTCCACCACACTCTCAGACAGTGCATTCCAGATCCTAAACACTCACTGAACCTGTCTCCACCACACTCTCAGACAGTGCATTCCAGATCCTAAACACTCACTGAACCTGCCTCCACCGCACTCTCAGACAGTGCATTCCAGATCCTAAACACTCACTGAACCTGCCTCCACCACACTCTCAGACAGTGCATTCCAGATCCTAAACACTCACTGAACCTGCCTCCACCACACTCTCAGACAGTGCATTCCAGATCCTAAACACTCACTGAACCTGCCTCCACCACTCTCTCAGACAGTGCATTCCAGATCCTAAACACTCACTGAACCTGCCTCCACCACACTCTCAGACAGTGCATTCCAGATCCTAAACACTCACTGAACCTGCCTCCACCACTCTCTCAGACAGTGCATTCCAGATCCTAAACACTCACTGAACCTGCCTCCACCACACTCTCAGACAGTGCATTCCAGATCCTAAACACTCACTGAACCTGCCTCCACCACACTCTCAGACAGTGCATTCCAGATCCTAAACACTCACTGAACCTGCCTCCACCGCACTCTCAGACAGTGCATTCCAGATCCTAAACATTCACTGAACCTGCCTCCACCACACTCTCAGACAGTGCATTCCAGATCCGAAACACTCACTGAACCTGCCTCCACCACACTCTCAGACAGTGCATTCCAGATCCTAAACACTCACTGAACCTGCCTCCATCACAGTCTCAGGCAGTGCATTCCAGATCCTAAACACTCACTGAACCTGCCTCCACCACACTCTCAGACAGTGCATTCCAGATCCTAAACACTCACTGAACCTGCTTCCATCACAGCTCAGACAGTGTATTCCAGATCCTAAACACTCACTGAACCTGCCTCCACCAAACTCTCAGACAGTGCATTCCAGATCCTAAACACTCACTGAACCTGCCTCCACCACACTCTCAGACAGTGCATTCCAGATCCTAAACACTCACTGAACCTGCCTCCACCGCACTCTCAGACAGTGCATTCCAGATCCTAAACACTCACTGAACCTGCCTCCACCACACTCTCAGACAGTGCATTCCAGATCCTAAACACTCACTGAACCTGCCTCCACCACACTCTCAGACAGTGCATTCCAGATCCTAAACACTCACTGAACCTGCCTCCACCACTCTCTCAGACAGTGCATTCCAGATCCTAAACACTCACTGAACCTGCCTCCACCACACTCTCAGACAGTGCATTCCAGATCCTAAACACTCACTGAACCTGCCTCCACCACTCTCTCAGACAGTGCATTCCAGATCCTAAACACTCACTGAACCTGCCTCCTCCACACTCTCAGACAGTGCATTCCAGATCCTAAACACTCACTGAACCTGCCTCCACCACACTCTCAGACAGTGCATTCCAGATCCTAAACACTCACTGAACCTGCCTCCACCGCACTCTCAGACAGTGCATTCCAGATCCTAAACATTCACTGAACCTGCCTCCACCACACTCTCAGACAGTGCATTCCAGATCCGAAACACTCACTGAACCTGCCTCCACCACACTCTCAGACAGTGCATTCCAGATCCTAAACACTCACTGAACCTGCCTCCACCACACTCTCAGACAGTGCATTCCAGATCCTAAACACTCACTGAACCTGCCTCCACCACACTCTCAGACAGTGCATTCCAGATCCTAAACACTCACTGAACCTGCCTCCACCACACTCTCAGACAGTGCATTCCAGATCCTAAACACTCACTGAACCTGCCTCCACCACACTCTCAGACAGTGCATTCCAGATCCGAAACACTCACTGAACCTGCCTCCACCACTCTCTCAGACAGTGCATTCCAGATCCTAAACACTCACTGAACCTGCCTCCACCACACTCTCAGACAGTGCATTCCAGATACTAAACACACACTGAACCTGCCTCCACCACACTCTCAGACAGTGCATTCCAGATCCTAAACACTCACTGAACCTGCCTCCACCACACTCTCAGACAGTGCATTCCAGATCCTAAACACTCACTGAACCTGCCTCCACCACACTCTCAGACAGTGCATTCCAGATCCTAAACACACACTGAACCTGCCTCCACCACTCTCTCAGACAGTGCATTCCAGATCCTAAACACTCCCTGACCCTGCCTCCACCACACTCTCAGACAGTGCATTCCAGATCCTAAACACACACTGAACCTGCCTCCACCACACTCTCAGACAGTGCATTCCAGATCCTAAACACTCACTGAACCTGCCTCCACCACACTCTCAGACAGTGCATTCCAGATCCTAAACACTCACTGAACCTGCCTCCACCACACTCTCAGACAGTGCATTCCAGATCCTAAACACACACTGAACCTGCCTCCACCACACTCTCAGACAGTGCATTCCAGATCCTAAACACACACTGAACCTGCCTCCACCACACTCTCAGACAGTGAATTCCAGATCCTAAACACTCACTGAACCTGCCTCCACCACACTCTCAGACAGTGAATTCCAGATCCTAAACACTCACTGAACCTGCCTCCACCACACTCTCAGACAGTGCATTCCAGATCCTAAACACACACAGAACCTGCCTCCACCACACTCTCAGACAGTGCATTCCAGATCCTAAACACTCACTGAACCTGCCTCCACCACACTCTCAGACAGTGCATTCCAGATCCTAAACACTCAGTGAACCTGCCTCCACCACACTCTCAGACAGTGCATTCCAGATCCTAAACACACACTGAACCTGCCTCCACCACACTCTCAGACAGTGCATTCCAGATCCTAAACACTCACTGAACCTGCCTCCACCACACTCTCAGGCAGTGCATTCCAGACCTTAACCACTCGTTGTCAAAAAGGTTTTCCTCATGTCACTTTTGCTTCTCTTGCCAAATACTTTAAATATGTGCCCTCTTGTTCTCGTTCCTTTCACGAGTGGGAAACGTTTCTCTCTATCTACTCTGTCCAGAACCCTCATGATTTTGATTACCTCTATCAAATCACCTCTCAACCTTCTCTTCTCCAAGGAAAACAGTCCTAACTTCTCCAATCTATCTTCATAACTGAAGTTCCTCATCCCTGGAACCATTCTTGTGAATGTTTTCTGTAATCTCTGCAGTGCTCTCATGTCTTCGCTAAAGTTATGGAATTGGACACAATTCTCCAGCTGAGGCCGAACTGGTGTCTTTTCCAAGTTCAATATAACTTCCTTGCTATTATACTCGATGTCCCTATTAATAAGGTTCAGGATACTGTGTGCTTTATTAACCGAGCTCTCAACCTGTCCTGACACCTTCAATGATTTTTGCACATCTCCACCCAGTTCCCTCTACTCCTGCACCCCCTTTGGAATTGTACCCTTTATTCTATATTTTCTCTCCATGTTCTTCCTACCAAAAGGAATCACTTCACATTTCTCTACATTGAACTATATTTGCCCCGTGACAGAGAGATCACAGTTAGCTGGGGAAAGATTGAGGGAGAAAGGGACAGTACAGAGTGGGAATTACTCTGCCAAGGGGCTGGCATAAAGGAGATGTGTCGAATGGCCTCCGTCTGTATTGCAGGATTAGATGGATCCAGGAACGGAGAGTGAGAGTAGCTGGTGGAAAGTGGAATAATATTATTCTCCCCCATGTCTCTGTGGGATAGCGATGAAAGATGTGATTGCACTGCCCCAGTCTGACATCTGGAGGGAATAGCACACAATGCACGAAGAGAAAAGAGTGACAAAGAGAGAGAGAGAGAGAGAGAAAAAGAGGAGAGGGAGAGAAAGAAAGAGAGAGAAAGATGTCGTCATTGGTTTGTCCATGCACAGGAGGGTTTGGCAGAGAGTGGATCAGTGGGAGGGTCACCCAGGGGTCACTGATAGGGCATCAGAGGACAGGAAGTCTGGAATTCTGTCATCAGCTCCGTAGCAACAGGAATGTTGACCAACGCACGCCATGGCAGCACTCCCTCAGTACTGACCCTCCGACAGTGCAGCACTCCCTCAGTACTGACCCTCCGACAGTGCAGCACTCCCTCAGTACTGACCCTCTGACAGTGCAGCACTCCCTCAGTACTGACTCTCCGACAGTGCAGCACTCCCTCAGTACTGACCCTCCGACAGTGCAGCACTCCCTCAGTACTGACCCTCTGACAGTGCAGCACTCCCTCAGTACTGACCCTCTGACAGTGCAGCACTCCCTCAGTACTGACCCTCTGACAGTGCAGCACTCCCTCAGTACTGACCCTCTGACTGTTCAGCACTCCCTCAGTACTGACCCTCTGACTGTTCAGCACTCCCTCAGTACTGACCCTCTGACAGTGCAGCACTCCCTCAGTACTGACCCTCTGACAGTGCAGCACTCCCTCAGTACTGACCCTCTGACAGTGCAGCACTCCCTCAGTACTGACCCTCTGACTGTTCAGCACTCCCTCAGTACTGACCCTCTGACTGTTCAGCACTCCCTCCGTACTGACCCTCCAACAGTGCGGCACTCCCTCAGTACTGACCCTCTGACAGTGCAGCACGCCCTCAGTACTGACCCTCTGACTGTTCAGCACTCCCTCAGTACTGACCCTCTGACAGTGCAGCACTCCCTCAGTACTGACCCTCTGACAGTGCAGCACTCCCTCAGTACTGACCCTCCGACAGTGCAGCACTCCCTCAGTACTGACCCTCTGACAGTGCGACGCTCTCTCAGTACTGACCCTCCGACAGTGCGGGACTGCCTCAGTACTGACCCTCCGACAGTGCGGGACTGCCTCAGTACTGACCCTCCGGCAGTGCGGGACTGCCTCAGTACTGACAATCTGACAATGCAGCACTCCCTCAGTACTGACCATCTGACAGTGCGACGCTCTCTCAGTACTGACCCACCGAAAGTGCGGAGCTCCCTCAGTACTGACTCTCCGACAGTGCGGCACTCCCTCAGTACTGACCCTCTGACTGTTCAGCCCTCCCTCAGTACTGACCCTCTGACAGTGCAGCACTCCCTCAGTGCTGACCCTCTGACAGTGCAGCACTCCCTCAGTACTGGCCCTCCGACAGTGCGGCGGTCCCTCAGTACTGACCCTCCAACAGTGCAGCACTCCCTCAGTACTGACCCTCCGACAGTGCGGCATTCCCTCAATACTGACCTTCTGACAGTGCAGTGCTCCCTCATAGAACATAGAACAGTACAGCACAGTACAGGCCCTTCGGCCCACGATGTTGTGCCGACCCTTTAACCTACTCTAAGATCTAACTAACTACCTACCCTTCATTCTACTATCATCCATGTACCTATCCAAGAGTCGCTTAAATGTCCCTAATGTATCTGCTTCTACTACCACCGCTGGCAGTGCATTCCACGCACCCACCACTCTCTGTGTAAAGAACCTACCTCTGACATCTCCCTGAAACCTTCCTCTAATCACCTTAAAATTTTGCACCCTGGTGATAGCCCTTTCCACCCTGGGAAAAAGTCTCTGGCTATCCACTCTATCTATGCCTCTCATCATCTTGTACACCTCTATCAAGTCACCTCTCATCCTTCTTCGCTCCAATGAGAAAAGCCCTAGCTCCCTCAATCTTTCTTCGTAGGACATGCCCTCCAGTCCAGGCAGCATCCTGGTAAATCTCCTCTGCACCCTCTCTAAAGCTTCCACATCCTTCCAATAATGAGGCGACCAGAACTGAACACAGTATTCCAAGTGTGGTCGAACCAGGGCCTTATAGAGCTGCAGCATAACCTCGCGGCTCTTAAACTCAATCCCCCTGTTAATGAAAGCCAACACACCATACGCCTTCTTAACAACCCTATCAACTTGGGTGGCAACTTTGAGCGATCTATGGACATGGACCCCAAGATCCCTCTGTTCCTCCACACTACCAAGAATCCTGTCTTTAAGCCTGTATTCTGCATTCAAATTCGACCTTCCAAAATGAATCACTTCACACTTTTCCAGGTTGAACTCCATCTGCCACTTCTCAGCCCAGCTCTGCATCCTGTCAATGTCCCGTTGCAACCTACAACAGCCTTCCACACTATCCACAACTCCAGCAACCTTCCTGTCATCGGCAAACTTGCTAACCCAGCCTTCCACTTCCTCATCCAAGTCATTTATAAAAATCACAAAGAGCAGAGGTCCCAGAACAGATCCTTGTGGAACACCACTGGTCACCGAGCTCCATGCTGAATACTTTCCATCTACTACCACCCTCTGACTTCTATGGACCAGCCAATTTTTATCCAGACAGCCAACTTTCCCTGTATCCCATGCCTCCTTACTTTCTGAATGAGCCTACCATGGGGAACCTTATCAAACGCCTTGCTAAAATCCATATACACCACATCCACTGCTCTTCCTTCATCAATGTGTTTTGACACATCTTCAAAAAATTCAATAAGGCTTGTGAGGCATGACCTGCCCCTCACAAAGCCATGCTGACTGTCTCTAATCAAACCATGCTTTTCCAAATAATCATAAATCCTGTCTCTCAGAATCCTCTCCAATAAGTACTGACTCAGTACTGACCCTCTGACAGTGCGGCACTCCCTCAGTACTTACCTTCCGACGGTGCAGTGCTCCCTCAGTACTGACCCTCCAACAGTGCGGCGCTCCCTCAGTACTGACGCTCCGACAGTGCAGCACTCCCTCAGTGCTGACCCTCCGACAGTGCGGCATTCCCTCAATACTGACCTTCTGACAGTGCAGTGCTCCCTCATAGAACATAGAACAGTACAGCACAGTACAGGCCCTTCGGCCCACGATGTTGTGCCGACCCTTTAACCTACTCTGAGATCTAACTAACTACCTACCCTTCATTCTACTATCATCCATGTACCTATCCAAGAGTCGCTTAAATGTCCCTAATGTATCTGCTTCTACCACCACCGCTGGCAGTGCATTCCACACACCCACCACTCTCTGTGTAAAGAACCTACCTCTGACATCTCCCTGAAACCTTCCTCCAATCACCTTAAAATTATGCCCCCTGGTGATAGCCCTTTCCACCCTGGGAAAAAGTCTCTGGCTATCCACTCTATCTATGCCTCTCATCATCTTGTACCCCTCTATCAAGTCACCTCTCATCCTTCTTCGCTCCAATGAGAAAAGCCCTAGCTCCCTCAATCTTTCTTCGTAGGACATGCCCTCCAGTCCAGGCAGCATCCTGGTAAATCTCCTCTGCACCCTCTCTAAAGCTTCCACATCCTTCCAATAATGAGGCGACCAGAACTGAACACAATATTCCAAGTGTGGTCGAACCAGGGCCTTATAGAGCTGCAGCATAACCTCGCGGCTCTTAAACTCAATCCCCCTGTTAATGAAAGCCAACACACCATACGCCTTCTTAACAACCCTATCAACTTGGGTGGCAACTTTGAGCGATCTATGGACATGGACCCCAAGATCCCTCTGTTCCTCCACACTACCAAGAATCCTGTCTTTAAGCCTGTATTCCGCATTCAAATTCGACCTTCCAAAATGAATCACTTCACACTTTTCCAGGTTGAACTCCATCTGCCACTTCTCAGCCCAGCTCTGCATCCTGTCAATGTCCCGTTGCAACCTACAACAGCCTTCCACACTATCCACAACTCCAGCAACCTTCATGTCATCGGCAAACTTGCTAACCCAGCCTTCCACTTCCTCATCCAAGTCATTTATAAAAATCACAAAGAGCAGAGGTCTTAGAACAGATCCTTGTGGAACACCACTGGTCACCGAGCTCCATGCTGAATACTTTCCATCTACTACCACCCTCTGACTTCTATGGACCAGCCAATTTTTATCCAGACAGCCAACTTTCCCTGTATCCCATGCCTCCTTACTTTCTGAATGAGCCTACCATGGGGAACCTTATCAAACGCCTTGCTAAAATCCATATACACCACATCCACTGCTCTTCCTTCATCAATGTGTTTTGACACATCTTCAAAAAATTCAATAAGGCTTGTGAGGCATGACCTGCCCCTCACAAAGCCATGCTGACTGTCTCTAATCAAACCATGCTTTTCCAAATAATCATAAATCCTGTCTCTCAGAATCCTCTCCAATAAGTACTGACTCAGTACTGACCCTCTGACAGTGCGGCACTCCCTCAGTACTTACCTTCCGACGGTGCAGTGCTCCCTCAGTACTGACCCTCCAACAGTGCAGCACTCCCTCAGTACTGACCCTCCGACATTGTAACACTCCCTCAGTACTGACCTTCCGACAGTGCGGAGCTCCCTCAGTACAGACCCTCCAACATTGCAACACTCCCTCAGTACTGACCCTCCAACAGTGCAGCACTCCCTCAGTACTGACCCTCCGACAGTGCAGCACTCCCTCAGTACTGACCCTCCGACAGTGCAGCACTCCCTCAGTACTGACCCTCCGACAGTGCAGCACTCCCTCAGTACTGACCCTCCGACATTGTAACACTCCCTCAGTACTGACCTTCCGACAGTGCGGAGCTCCCTCAGTACAGACCCTCCAACATTGGAACACTCCCTCAGTACTGACCCTCCAACAGTGCAGCACTCCCTCAGTACTGACCCTCCGACAGTGCAGCACTCCCTCAGTACTGACCCTCTGACAGTGCAGCGCTCCCTCAGTACTGACCCTCCGACAGTGCAGCACTCCCTCAGTACTGACCCTCCGACAGTGCAGCACTCCCTCAGTACTGACCCTCAGACATTGTAACACTCCCTCAGTACTGACCCTCTGACATTGTAACACTCCCTCAGTACTGACCTTTCGACAGTGCAGCACTCGCTCAGTACTGACCCTCCGAAGGTGCGGTGCTCCCTCGGTACTGACCCTCCGACAGTGCGGCACTCCCTCAGTACTTTCCCTCCGAAAGTGCAGCGCTCTCTCATTACTTTCCCTCTGACAGGGCGGAGCTCCCTCAGTACTGTCTCTCTGACAGTGCGACACTCCCTCAGTTCTGACCCTCCGAAAGTGCAGCGCTCCCTCATTACCTTCCCTCTGACAGGGCGGAGCTCCCTCAGTACTGACCCTCCGACAGTGCGACACTCCCTCAGTACTGACTCTCCGACAGTGCAGCACTCCCTCAGTACTGACCCTCCGACATTGTAACTCTCCCTCAGTACTTACCTTCCGAAAGTGAAGTGCTCCCTCAGTACTGACCCTCTGACAGTGCAGCACTCCCTCAGTACTGACCCTCTGACAGTGCAGCACTCCCTCAGTACTGACCCTCCGACAGTGCAGCACTCCCTCAGTACTGACCCTCTGACAGTGCGACGCTCTCTCAGTACTGACCCTCCGACAGTGCGGGACTGCCTCAGTACTGACCCTCCGGCAGTGCGGGACTGCCTCAGTACTGACAATCCGACAATGCAGCACTCCCTCAGTACTGACCTTCGGACAGTGCGGTGCTCCCTCAGTACTGACCATCTGACAGTGCGACGCTGTCTCAGTACTGACCCACCGAAAGTGCGGAGCTCCCTCAGTACTGACTCTCCGACAGTGCGGCACTCCCTCAGTACTGACCCTCTGACTGTTCAGCCCTCCCTCAGTACTGACCCTCTGACAGTGCAGCACTCCCTCAGTGCTGACCCTCTGACAGTGCAGCACTCCCTCAGTACTGACCCTCCGACAGTGCAGCACTACCTCAGTACTGACCCTCTGACAGTGCGACGCCCTCTCAGTACTGACCCTCCGACAGTGCGGGACTGCCTCAGTACTGACCCTCCGACAGTGCGGCACTCCCTCAGTACTGACAATCCGACAGTGCAGCACTCCCTCAGTACTGACCTTCGGACAGTGCGGTGCTCCCTCAGTACTGACCATCTGACAGTGCGACGCTCTCTCAGTACTGACCCACCGACAGTGCGGAGCTCCCTCAGTACTGACTCTCCGACAGTGCGGCACTCCCTCAGTACTGACCATCTGACAGTGTGACGCTCTCTCAGTACTGACCCACCGACAGTGCGGAGCTCCCTCAGTACTGACTCTCCGACAGTGCGGTGCTCCCTCAGTACTGACCATCTGACAGTGCGACGCTCTCTCAGTACTGACCCACCGACAGTGCGGAGCTCCCTCAGTACTGACTCTCCGACAGTGCGGCACTCCCTCAGTACTGACCCTCCGACAGTGCAGCACTCCCTCAGTACTGACCCTCCGACAGTGCGGGACTGCCTCAGTACTGACCCTCCGACAGTGCGGGACTGCCTCAGTACTGACCGTCCGACAGTGCGGCACTCCCTCAGTACTGACCCACCGACAGTGCGGAGCTCCCTCAGTAGTGACTCTCCGACAGTGCAGTGCTCCCTCAGTACTGACCCTCCGACATTGTAACACTCCCTCAGTACTGACCCTTCAACAGTGCAGTGCTCCCTCAGTAGTGACCCTCTGACATTGTAACACTCCCTCAGTACTGACCCTCCGACAGTGCAGCACACCCTCAGTACTGACCCTCCGAAAGTGTGGTCGTCCCACGGTACTGACCCTCCGACAGTGCAGCACTCCCTCAGTACTGAACGTCCGACAGTGCAGCACTCCCTCAGTACTGGCCCTCCGACAGTGCGGCGCTCCCTCAGTACTGACCCTCCGACAGTGCAGCACTCCCTCAGTACTGACCCTCCGACAGTGCGGCATTCCCTCAGTACTGGCCCTCCGACAGTGCGGCGGTCCCTCAGTACTGACCCTCCAACAGTGCAGCACTCCCTCAGTACTGACCCTCCGACAGTGCGGCATTCCCTCAATACTGACCTTCTGACAGTGCAGTGCTCCCTCATAGAACATAGAACAGTACAGCACAGTACAGGCCCTTCGGCCCACGATGTTGTGCCGACCCTTTAACCTACTCTGAGATCTAACTAACTACCTACCCTTCATTCTACTATCATCCATGTACCTATCCAAGAGTCGCTTAAATGTCCCTAATGTATCTGCTTCTACCACCACCGCTGGCAGTGCATTCCACGCACCCACCACTCTCTGTGTAAAGAACCTACCTCTGACATCTCCCTGAAACCTTCCTCCAATCACCTTAAAATTATGCACCCTGGTGATAGCCCTTTCCACCCTGGGAAAAAGTCTCTGGCTATCCACTCTATCTATGCCTCTCATCATCTTGTACCCCTCTATCAAGTCACCTCTCATCCTTCTTCGCTCCAATGAGAAAAGCCCTAGCTCCCTCAATCTTTCTTCGTAGGACATGCCCTCCAGTCCAGGCAGCATCCTGGTAAATCTCCTCTGCACCCTCTCTAAAGCTTCCACATCCTTCCAATAATGAGGCGACCAGAACTGAACACAGTATTCCAAGTGTGGTCGAACCAGGGCCTTATAGAGCTGCAGCATAACCTCGCGGCTCTTAAACTCAATCCCCCTGTTAATGAAAGCCAACACACCATACGCCTTCTTAACAACCCTATCAACTTGGGTGGCAACTTTGAGCGATCTATGGACATGGACCCCAAGATCCCTCTGTTCCTCCACACTACCAAGAATCCTGTCTTTAAGCCTGTATTCCGCATTCAAATTCGACCTTCCAAAATGAATCACTTCACACTTTTCCAGGTTGAACTCCATCTGCCACTTCTCAGCCCAGCTCTGCAGCCTGTCAATGTCCCGTTGCAACCTACAACAGCCTTCCACACTATCCACAACTCCAGCAACCTTCGTGTCATCGGCAAACTTGCTAACCCAGCCTTCCACTTCCTCATCCAAGTCATTTATAAAAATCACAAAGAGCAGAGGTCCCAGAACAGATCCTTGTGGAACACCACTGGTCACCGAGCTCCATGCTGAATACTTTCCATCTACTACCACCCTCTGACTTCTATGGACCAGCCAATTTTTATCCAGACAGCCAACTTTCCCTGTATCCCATGCCTCCTTACTTTCTGAATGAGCCTACCATGGGGAACCTTATCAAACGCCTTGCTAAAATCCATATACACCACATCCACTGCTCTTCCTTCATCAATGTGTTTTGACACATCTTCAAAGAATTCAATAAGGCTTGTGAGGCATGACCTGCCCCTCACAAAGCCATGCTGACTGTCTCTAATCAAACCATGCTTTTCCAAATAATCATAAATCCTGTCTCTCAGAATCCTCTCCAATAAGTACTGACTCAGTACTGACCCTCTGACAGTGCGGCACTCCCTCAGTACTTACCTTCCGACGGTGCAGTGCTCCCTCAGTACTGACCCTCCAACAGTGCGGCGCTCCCTCAGTACTGACGCTCCGACAGTGCAGCACTCCCTCAGTACTGACCCTCCGACATTGTAACACTCCCTCAGTACTGTCCTTCCGACAGTGCGGAGCTCCCTCAGTACAGACCCTCCAACAGTGCAGCACTCCCTCAGTACTGACCCTCCGACAGTGCAGCACTCCCTCAGTACTGACCCTCCGACAGTGCAGCACTCCCTCAGTACTGACCCTCCGACAGTGCAGCACTCCCTCAGTACTGACCCTCCGACATTGTAACACTCCCTCAGTACTGACCTTCCGACAGTGCGGAGCTCCCTCAGTACAGACCCTCCAACATTGGAACACTCCCTCAGTACTGACCCTCCAACAGTGCAGCACTCCCTCAGTACTGACCCTCCGACAGTGCAGCACTCCCTCAGTACTGACCCTCTGACAGTGCAGCGCTCCCTCAGTACTGACCCTCCGACAGTGCAGCACTCCCTCAGTACTGACCCTCAGACATTGTAACACTCCCTCAGTACTGACCCTCTGACATTGTAACACTCCCTCAGTACTGACCTTTCGACAGTGCAGCACTCGCTCAGTACTGACCCTCCGAAGGTGCGGTGCTCCCTCGGTACTGACCCTCCGACAGTGCAGCACTCCCTCAGTACTGACCCTCCGACAGTGCAGCACTCCCTCAGTACTGACCCTCCGACAGTGCGGGACTGCCTCAGTACTGACCCTCCGACAGTGCGGGACTGCCTCAGTACTGACCCTCCGACAGTGCGGCACTCCCTCAGTACTTTCCCTCCGAAAGTGCAGCGCTCTCTCATTACTTTCCCTCTGACAGGGCGGAGCTCCCTCAGTACTGTCTCTCTGACAGTGCGACAGTCCCTCAGTTCTGACCCTCCGAAAGTGCAGCGCTCTCTCATTACTTTCCCTCTGACAGGGCGGAGCTCCCTCAGTACTGTCTCTCTGACAGTGCGACACTCCCTCAGTTCTGACCCTCCGAAAGTGCAGCGCTCTCTCATTACTTTCCCTCTGACAGGGCGGAGCTCCCTCAGTACTGTCTCTCTGACAGTGCGACACTCCCTCAGTTCTGACCCTCCGAAAGTGCAGCGCTCCCTCATTACCTTCCCTCTGACAGTGCAGCACTCCCTCAGTACTGACCCTCCGACATTGTAACTCTCCCTCAGTACTTACCTTCCGAAAGTGAAGTGCTCCCTCAGTACTGACCCTCCGACAGTGCAGCACTCCCTCAGTACTGACCCTCCGACAGTGCGACACTCTCTCAGCACTGACCCTCCGACAGTGCAGCACTCCCTCAGTACTGACCCTCCGACATTGTTACACTCCCTCAGTACTGACCTTCCGATAGGGCGGAGCTCCCTCAGTACTGACCCTCCGACATTGTAACACTCCCTCAGTAGTGACCCTCCAACAATGTGGCTCTCCCTCAGTACTGACCCTCAGACAGTGCGGAGCTCCCTCAGTACTGACCCTCCAGCATTTTAACACTCCCTCAGTACTGACCCTCCGACAGTGCAGTACTCCCTCAGTACTGACCCTCCAACTGTGCGGAGGTCCCTCAGTACTGACCATCCGACAGTGCAGCACTCCCTCATTACTGACCCTCGGACAGTGCAGCACTCCTTCAGTACTGACCCTCCAGCTGTGTGGCACTCCCTCAGTACTGACCGTCTGACAGAGTAGCGCTCCCTCAGTACTGACCCTCTGACAGTGCAGCGCTCCCTCAGTACTGACCCTCCGAAAGTGCAGTGCTCCCTCATTACCTTCCCTCTGACAGTGTGGAGCTCCCTCAGTACTGACCCTCCGACAGCTCGGCACACCCTCATTACTGACCCTCCAACAGTTCAGAGCTCCCTCAGTGCTGACCCTCCAACAGTGCAGCGCTCCCTCAGTACTGATCCTCCTACACTGCGGCGCTCCCTCAGTACTGACCCTTCATCTGTGCGGAGGTCCCTCAGTACTGACCCTCCAACAATGCAGCACTCCCTCAGTACTGAACCTCGGACAGTGCAGCACTCCCTCAGTACTGACCCTCCAACAGTGTGGCACTCCCTCAGTACCTACCCTCCGACAGTGCAGCATTCCCTCAGTACTGACCCTCCAACAGTGCTGCACTCCCTCAGTACTGACATTCTGACAGTGCAGCACTTCCTCCGTACAGACCCTCCAACAGTGCTGCACTCCCTCAGTACTGACCTTCTGACAGTGCAGCACTTCCTCAGTACTGACCCTCCGACAGTGTGTCTGGTAAAGGTGCATCTCTGGTGCAGGTTTATCTCTGGTACGGGTGTGTCTGGTACAGGTGTGTCTCGGGCACAGGTGTGTCTGGTACAGGTGTACTTCTTGTTCAGGTGTATATCTGGAGAAAGTGTGTCTGGTACAGGTATATCTCTTTTACAGGTGTCACTGGTAAACGTGTATCTCTGGCACAGGTGTGTCTCCATTACAGGTGGGTTTGGTACAGGTGTTTCTCTGGTAAAGGTGTGTCGGATCCAGGTGTATCTCTGGTAAAGGTGTGTCCGGGACAGGTGTCTCTCTGGTACAGATGTGTCTGGTACAGGTGTGTCTCTGGTACAGATGTGTCTGGTACAGGTGTGTCTCTGGTACAGGTGTGTCTGGTACAGGCGTGTCTTTGGTAGAGGTGTTTCTGGTGCAGATGTGTCTGGTACAGGTGTATTTCTGGTACATATGTGTCTGGTATAAATATGTCTGGTACAGGTGGGTCTGGTGCAGGTGTGTCGGGTACAGGTGTGTCGGGTACAGGAGTGTCTGTGGTACAGAAGTGTCTTATACAGGTCTCTCTCCAGTACAGGTGAGTCTGGTAAAGTTGCATGTCAGGTACAGGTTTATCTCTGGTACAGGTGTGTCTATTACAGGTTTGTCTGTGGCACTGGTGTATTTCTGGTGAAAGTGTGTCTGGTACAGGTGTGTCTTTGATACAGGTGGGTCTGGTACAGGTGTGTCTCTGATACAGGTGTGTCTGGTACAGGCGTGTCTCTGGTACAGGTGTGTCTGGTACAGGCGTGTCTCTGGTACTGGTGTCTCTGGTACTGGTTTATCTCATACAGTAGTGTCTGGTACAGGTGTTTCTTTGGTACATGTGTGTCTGGTACAGGTGTATCTCTGGTACAAGACTCTCTGGTATAGGTGTGTCTGGTACAGGAGTGTCTCTGATACAGGAGTGTCTGATACAGATGTGTCTCCGGTACATGTGTGTCTGGTACAGGTGTATCTCAGGTACATGACTCTCTGGTACAGGTGTGTCTGGTACAGGTGTACCTTTGGTATTTGTGTGTCTGGTACAGGTGTATCTCTGGTACAGTCCTATCTCTGTTACAGGTTTATTTCTGGTACAGGTGTAACGTTGGTGCAAATATATCTCTGGTACAGGTGTGTCTGGGACAGGTGTATTTCTGGTACAAGACTCTCTGGTATAGGTGTGACTGGGACAGGTGTATTTCTGGTACAAGACTCTCTGGTATAGGTGTGTCTGGTACAGAAGTGTCTCTGATACAGGAGTGTCTGATACAGGTGTGTCTCCGGTACATGTGTATCTCAGGTACATGACTCTCTGGTACAGGTGTGTCTGGTACAGGTGTATCTTTGGTATTTGTGTGTCTGGTACAGGTGTATCTCTGGTACAGACGTATCTCTGGTCCAGGTGTGTCTCTGATACTGGTGTCTCTGTTACGGGTGTATCTCTGGTACAGGTGTGTCTGGCACAGGTGTATTTCTGGTGAAAGTGTGTCTGGTACAGGTGTGTCGCTGGTACAGGTGTCTCTGGTATAGGTGCATCTCTGGTTCAGGTGTGTCTGGTACAGGTGTGTATCTGGTCAAGATGCGTCTTGTCCAGGTGTGTCTCTGGTGCAGGTGTCTCTGGTCCAGGTGTGTGTCTGGAACAGGTGGTTCTGGTACAGATGTGCCTCTGGTACAGGTGTGTGTCTGGAACAGGTGGTTCTGGTACAGATGTGTCTGGTACAGGTGTATCTGGTACAGGAGTGTCTGTGGTACAGATGTGTCTGGTACAGGTCTACGTCTGGTACAGGTGAGTCTGGTGAAGGTGCATCTCTGGTGCAGGTTTATCTCTGGTATGGGTGTGCCTGGGGCAGGTGTGTCTGGTACAGGAGTGTCTGTGGTACAGATGTGTCTGGGACAGGTTTATCTCCGGTACAGGTGAGTCTAGTAAAGATGTATCTCTTGGACAAGTGTATATCTGGCACAGGTATCTCTGGTACAGGTGTGTCTGGTACAGGTGTGTCTGGTACGGGTGTATCTCTGATACAGTTGTATCTTTGGTACAAGCGTGTCTCTGATACAGGTGTCCCTGTTACAGGTGTACCTCTGGTACAGGTGTATTTGGTACATGTGTGTCTCTGGCACAGGTGTGTCCGGTACAGGTGTACCTCTTGTACAGGTGTATATCTGGAGAAAGTGTGTCAGGTACAGGTGGGTTTGGTACAGGTGTATCTGTGGTACAGATGAGTATGGTACAGGTGTGTCTCTGGTACAGGTGTGTCTGCTACAGGTGTGACTGTTACAGTTGTATCTCTTTTACATGTGTGTCTACTACAGGAGTGTCTGGTACAGGTGTTTCTGGTACAGGAGTGTCTGTGGTACAGATGAGTCTGGTAAAGCTGCAAGTCTATTACAGGTTTGTCTGGTACAGGCGTGTCTGTGGCACAGCTGTGTCCTGTACAGGTGTATCTCTAGCACAGGTGTATTTCTTGTGAAAGTGTGTCATGTACATGTGTATCTCTGATACAGGTGTGTCAAAGAACAAAGAACAAAGAAAATTACAGCACAGGAACAGGCCCTTCGGCCCTCCAAGCCTGCGCCGATCCAGATCCTCTATCTAAACATGACGCCTATTTTCTAAGGGTCTGTATCTCTTTACTTCCTGCCCATTCATGTATCTGTCTAGATACATCTTAAAAGACGCTATCGTGCCCGCGTCTACCACCTCCGCTGGCAACGCGTTCCAGGCACCCACCACCCTCTGCGTAAAGAACTTTCCACGCATATCCCCCCTAAACTTTTCCCCTTTCACTTTGAACTCGTGTCCTCTAGTAATTGAATCCCCCACTCTGGGAAAAGCTTCTTGCTATCCACCCTGTCTATACCTCATGATTTTGTACACCTCAATCAGGTCCCCCCTCAACCTCCGTCTTTCTAATGAAAATAATCCTAATCTACTCAACCTCTCTTCATAGCTAGCGCCCTCCATACCAGGCAACATCCTGGTGAACCTCCTCTGCACCCTCTCCAAAGCATCCACATCCTTTTGGTAATGTGGCGACCAGAACTGCACGCAATATTCCAAATGTGGCCAAACCAAAGTCCTATACAACTGTAACATGACCTGCCAACTCTTGTACTCAATACCCCGTCCGATGAAGGAAAGCATGCCGTATGCCTTCTTGACCACTCTATTGACCTGCGTTGCCACCTTCAGGGAACAATGGACCTGAACACCCAAATCTCTCTGGACATCAATTTTCCCCAGGACTTTTCCATTTACTGTATAGTTCACTCTTGAATTGGATCTTCCAAAATGCATCACCTCGCATTTGCCCTGATTGAACTCCATCTGCCATTTCTCTGCCCAACTCTCCAATCTATCTATATTCTGCTGTATTCTCTGACAGTCCCCTTCACTATCTGCTACTCCACCAATCTTAGTGTCGTCTGCAAACTTGCTAATCAGACCACCTATACTTTCCTCCAAATCATTTATGTATATCACAAACAACAGTGGTCCCAGCATGGATCCCTGTGGAACACCACTGGTCACACGTCTCCATTTTGAGAAACTCCCTTCCACTGCTACTCTCTGTCTCCTGTTGCCCAGCCAGTTCTTTATCCATCTAGCTAGTACACCTTGGACCCCATGCGCCTTCACTTTCTCCATCAGCCTACCATGGGGAACCTTATCAAACGCCTTACTGAAGTCCATATATATGACATCTACAGCCCTTCCCTCATCAATCAACTTTGTCACTTCCTCAAAGAATTCTATTAAGTTGGTAAGACATGACCTTCCCTGCACAAAACCATGTTGCCTATCACTGATGAGCCCATTTTCTTCCAAATGGGAATAGATCCTATCCCTCAGTATCTTCTCCAGCAGCTTCTCTACCACTGACGTCAGGCTCACCGAAATATAATTACCTGGATTATCCCTGCTACCCTTCTTAAACAAGGGGACAACATTAGCAATTCTCCAGTCCTCCGGGACCTCACCCATGTTTAAGGATGCTGCAAAGATATCTGTTAAGGCCCCAGCTATTTCCTCTCTCGCTTCCCTCAGAAACCTGGGATAGATCCCATCCGGACCTGGGGACTTGTCCACCTTAATGCCTTTTAGAATACCCAACACTTCCTCGCTCCTTATGCCGACTTGACCTAGAGTAATCAAACATCTGTCCCTAACCTCAACATCCGTCATGTCCCTCTCCTCGGTGACTACCGATGCAAAGTACTCGTTTAGAATCTCACCCATTTTCTCTGACTCCACGCATAACTTTCCTCCTTTGTCCTTGAGTGGGCCAATCCCTTCTCTGGTTACCCTCTTGCTCCTTATATATGAATAAAAGGCTTTGGGATTTTCTTTAACCCTGTTTGCTAAAGATATTTCATGACCCCTTTTAGCCCTCTTAATTCCTCGTTTCAGATTGGTCCTACATTCCCGATATTCTTTCAAAGCTTCGTCTTTCTTCAGCCGCCTAGACCTTATGTACGCTTCCTTTCTCCTCTTAGCTAGTCTCACAATTTCACCTGTCATCCATGGTTCCCTAATCTTGCCATTTCTATCCCTCATTTTCACAGGAACATGTCTCTCCTGCACGCTAATCAACCTCTCTTTAAAAGCCTCCCACATATCAAATGTGGATTTACCTTCAAACAGCTGCTCCCAATCTACATTCCCCAGCTCCTGCCGAATTTTGGTATAGTTGGCCTTCCCCCAATTTAGCACTCTTCCTTTAGGACCACTCTCGTCTTTGTCCATGATTATTTTAAAGCTTACGGAATTGTGATCACTATTCCCAAAGTAGTCCCCTACTGAAACTTCAACCACCTGGCCGGGCTCATTCCCCAACACCAGGTCCAGTATGGCCCCTTCCCGAGTTGGACTATTTACATACTGCTCTAGAAAACCCTCCTGGATGCTCCTTACAAATTCTGCTCCATCTGGACCTCGAACACTAAGTGAATCCCAGTCAATGTTGGGAAAATTTAAATCTCCTATCACCACCACCCTGTTGCTCCTACATCTTTCCATAATCTGTTTACATATTTGTACCTCTATCTCACGCTCGCTGTTGGGAGGCCTGTAGTACAGCCCCAACATTGTTACCGCACCCTTCCTATTTCTGAGTTCTGCCTATATTGCCTCACTGGTACAGGTGTGTGTGGTACAGGTATGTCTGGTACAGTCATGTCAGTTTTACTGAGATGTCTGGTACAGGTTTATCTACGGTACAGATGAGTCTAGTAAAGGTGTATCTCTGGCAAATGCATGTTTTCTACAGCTGTATCTCTGGTAAAGGTGTGTCGCTGGTACTGGTGTCTCTGTTACGGGTGTATCTCTGGTACAGGTGTGTCTCCGGTGCAGGTGTATCTCTGGTACAGGTGTATCTCTGATACAGGTGTGTCTGGTACAGGTGTGTCTGTTTCAGGTGTATCTCTGGTACAAGTGTGTCTCTATTACAGGTGTATCTCTGATGCAGTTGTATCTCTGGTACAGGTGAGTCTTATACAGGTGTATCTCTGGTACAGGTGAGTCAGGTCCAGGTGTATCTCTTAAGCAGGTGTGTCTGGTACAGGTGTATCTCTGGTACTGGTGTCTCTGTTATGGGTGTATCTCTGGTACAGGTGTGTCTGGTACAGGTGTGTCTCTGGTACAGTTGTCTCTGGTAAAGGTGTATTGCTGGCACAAGTGTGTCTCCGGGACAGGTGTATCTCTGGTACAGGTGTATCTCTGGTACAGGTGTGTCTGGTACAGGTGTATCTCTGGTACAAGTGTGTCTAGAACAGGTGTATTTCTGGTACAACTGTGTCTGGAACAGGTGCATCTCTGGTACAAGTGTGTCTCTATTACAGGTGTATCTCTGGTACAGGTGAGTCTTGTACATGTGTATCTCTGGTACAGGTGAGTCAGGTCCAGGTGTATCTCTTATGCAGGTGTATCTGGTACAGGTGTATCTCTGCACAGGTGTATCTCTGGAACAGTTGTGTCTGGTACAGGTCTGTCTCTGGTGCAGATGTCTCTCTGGTACAGGTGTATTTCTGGTACAGGTGTGTCAGGTACATATATATCTTTGGTACCAGTCTGTCTCTGGTACAGATGTGTCTCTGGTACAGGTGTATTTCTGGTACAGGTATGTGTCTGGTACAGGTGTGTCTCTGGTACATGTGTGATTGGTACAGGTGTATCTCTGGTACAGGAGTCTGGCACAGGTGTATCTCTGGTAGAGGTGTGTGTGGTACAGGTGTGTCTTGTACAGGTGAATCTCTGGCACATGTGTATCTCCGGTACAGGTGTGTCTGGTAGGGGTGTGTCTTTGGTACAGATGTATCTCTGGTACAGTTGTGTCTCTGGTACAGGTGTATCTTTGGTACAGGTGTGTCTGGTACTAGTGTGTCTCTGGTACAGGTGTGTCTTTGGTATCTGTGGATCTGGTACAGGTGTATGTCTGGTACAGGTGTGTCTCTGGTACAGATGAGTCTCGGTTACAGGTGTATTTCTGGTACAGGTGTTCCTGGTACAGGTGTGTCTGGTACAGTTGTACCAGTGGTACATTTTGTTTCTGGTACAGGTGTGTCTTGTACAGGTGTACCTCTGGTACAGGTGTGTCTCTTGTACTGGTGTATCCCTGGTACAGGTGTATCTCTGGTATAGATGTGCCTGGTACAGGTGTACCTCTGGTACAGGTGTGTCTTGTACAGGTGTATCCCTGGTACAGGTGTGTCTTGTACAGGTGTACCTCTTGTACTGGTGTATTCCTGGTACAGGTGTATCCCTGGTACAGGTGTGTCTGGTACAGGTGTACCTCTGGTACAGGTGTGTCTTATACAGGTGTATCCCTGGTACAGGTGTGTCTTGTACAGGTGTACCTCTGGTACAGGTGTGTCTTATACAGGTGTATCCCTGGTACAGGTGTGTCTTGTACAGGTGTACCTCTGGTACAGGTGTGTCTCTTGTACTGGTCTATTCCTGGTACAGGTGTATCTCTGGTATAGGTGTGCCTGGTCCAGGTGTGTCTGGTCCAGGTGCGTCTCTGATACAGGTGTGTCTGGTACTGGTGTGTTTATGGTAGAGCTGCATCTCTGCTGCAGGTGTGTCTTAAACAAAGAACAGTAAAACACAGGAACAGGCCATTCGGCCCTCCAAGCCTGCGCCGATCTTGATGCCTGTCTAAACTAAAACATTCTGCACTTCCGGGGTCCGTATCCCTCTATTCCCATCCTATTCATGTATTTGTCAAGATGCCTGTTAAACGTCTCTATGGTACCTGCTTCCACCACCTCCCCCGGCAACAAGTTCCAGGCACTCACCACCCTCTGTGTAAAGAACTTGCCTCGCACATCCCCTCTAAACTTTGCCCCTCGCACCTTAAACCTATGTCCCCTAGTAACTGACTCTTCCACCCTGGAAGGAGTTAGGAGGGCTAAAAGGGGTCATGAAAAGTCATTGGCAAACAGGATTAAGGAAAATCCCAAGGCTTTTTATACATATATAAAGAGCAAGGGGGTAACCAGAGAAAGGGTTGGCCCACTCAAGGACAGAGATGGGAATCTATGCGTGGAGCCACAGGAAATGGGCGAGGTACTAAATGAGTACTTTGCATCAGTACTCACCAAGGAGAAGGACTTGGTGGATGATGAGCTTAGGGAAGGGAGTGCAGATAGTCTCAGTCATCTCATTATCAAAAAGGAGGAGGTGTTGGGTGTCTTGCAAAGCATTAAGGTAGATAAGTCCCCAGGGCCTGATGGGATCTACCCTAGAATACTGAGGGAGGCAAGGGAAGATATTGCTGGGGCCTTGACAGAAATCTTTGCATCCTCATTGGCTACAGGTGAGGTCCCAGAGGACTGGAGAATAGCCAATGTTGTTCCTTTGTTTAAGAAGGGGAGCAAGGATAATCCAGGAAATTATAGGCCGGTGAGCCTTACGTCAGTGGTAGGGAAACTATTAGAGAGGATTCGTCGGGACAGGATTTACTCCCATTTGGAATCAAACAAACGTAATAGCGAGAGACAGCATGGTTTTGTGAAGCGAAGGTCGTGTCTTACGAATTTAATTGAGTTTTTTGAGGAAGTGACGAAGATGATTGATGAGGGAAGGGCAGTGGATGTTGTCTACATGGACTTTAGTAAAGCCTTTGACAAGGTCCCGCATGGCAGACTGGTACAAAAGGTGAAGTCACACGGGATCAGAGGTGAGCTGGCAAGATGGATACAGAACTGGCTCGGTCATAGAAGACAGAGGGTAACAGTGGAAGGGTGCCTTTCTGAATGGAGGGATGTGACTAGTGATGTTCCGCAGGGATCAGTGCTGGGACCTCTGCTGTTTGTAGTATATATAAATGATTTGGAGGAAAATGTAGCTGGTCTGATTAGTAAGTTTGTGGACGACACAAAGGTTGGTGGAGTTGCGGATAATGATGAGGATTGTCAGAGGATACAGCAGGACGTAGATCGGTTGGAGACTTGGGCGGAGAAATGGCAGATGGAGTTTAATCCAGACAAGTATAATGTAATGCATTTTGGAAGGTCTAATGCAGGTGGGAGGTATACAGTAAATGGCAGAACCCTTAGGAGTATTGACAGGCAGAGAGATCTGGGTGTACAGGTCCACAGGTCACTGAAAGTGGCAACGCAGGTGGATAAGGTAGTCAAGAAGGCATACGGCATGCTTGCCTTCATCGGTCGGGGAATAGAGCATAAAAATTGGCAAGTCATGTTGCAGCTGTACAGAACCTTAGTTAGGCCACACTTAGAATATTGCGTGCAATTCTGCTCGCCACACTACCAGAAGGACGTGGAGGCTTTGGAGAGGGTACAGAGGAGGTTTACCAGGATGTTGCCTAGTCTGGAGGGCATTAGCTATGAGGAGAGGTTGGATAAACTCAGATTGTTTTCACTGGAACGACGGAGGTGGAGGGGTGACATGATAGATGTTTACAAAGTTATGAGCGGCATGGACAGAGTGGATAGTCAGAAGCTTTTTCCCAGGGTGGAAGAGTCAGTTACTGGGGGGCATAGGTTTAAGGTGAGAGGAGCAAAGTTTAGAGGGGATGTGCGATGCAAGTTTTTTACACAGAGGGTGGTGAGTGCCTGGAACTTGCTGCCAGGGGAGGTGGTGGAAGCAGATACAATAGCGACGTTTAAGAGACATCTTGACAAATATATGAATAGGAAGGGAATAGAGGGATATGGGCCCCGGAAGTGCAGAAGGTGTTAGTTTCGGCAGGCATCAAGATCGGCGCAGGCTTGGAGGTCCGAATGCCCTGTTCCTGTGCTGTACTGTTCTTTGTTCTACTGTCTTTAGATTCCTCAAGGGATTCGTCTGTTCCTCACCTTCCAGCCCTTACGAATGCTCCCTTTTTCTTTTTGACGAGGCTCACAATATCCCGTGTTATCCAAGGTTTCCTCACAGGAACATGCTGGTCCTGGATTCTAATCAGCTGACATTTGAAAGACTCCCACATGTCAGATTTTGATTTACCCTCAAACAGCCGCCCCCAATCTAAATTCTTCAGTTCCTGCCTAATATTGTTATAATTAGCCTTCCCCCAATTTAGCACCTTCACCCGAGGACTACTCTTATCCTTATCCACAAGTACCTTAAAACTGATGGAATTATGGTCACTGTTCCCAAAATGCTTTCCTACTGAAACTTCGACCAGCTGTCCGGGCTCATTCCTCAATACCAGGTCCAGTACAGCCCCATCCCTAGTTGGACTATCTACATATTGTTTCAAGAAGCCCTCCTGGATGCTCCTTACAAATTCTGCCCCATCCAAGCCCCTAGCACTAAGTGAGTCCCAGTCAATATAGGGGAAGTTAAAATCACCCACCACTACAACCCTGTTACCTTTACATCTTTCCAAAAATGTCTTGTACAGGTGTATCGCTGGTCCAGGCGAGAGAGAGAGAGTGAGAGTGTGAGAGAGTGAGAGTGAGATACAGAGTGAGAGAGAAAGATTGAAGTGGAGATGGGTAGATGACCAGAGAGAGAGAGAGAGAGAGAGGTAAAAACAAGAAATGCTGGAATCACTCAGCAGGTCTGGCAGCATCTGTGAAAAGAGAAGCAGAGTTAACGTTTCGGGTCAATGACCCTTCTTCGGAACTGACAAATATTAGAAATGTCACAGGTTATAAGTAGGTGAGGTGGGGGTGGGGCAAGAGATAACAAAGGAGGTCGAGATTGGACCAGGCCACATAGCTGACCAAAAGGTCACGGAGCAAAGGCAAACAATATGTTAATGGTGCGTTGAAAGACAAAGCATTAGTACAGATTAGGTGTTAATACACTGAATATTGAACAGCAGCAAGTGCAAACCTGAAAAAAAACAGTGGGTAAGCAAACTGAACAAACTAAGATGAAATGAAATAAATGCAAAAAAAAAAGATTGTAAAAAATGTAAAAAAGAATGTAAAAAAAAAGGAAGAAAAAATAACTAAAAATGAAAGTAAAATGGGGGTCTGTCATGCTCTGAAATTATTGAACTCAATGTTCAGTCCGGCAGGCTGAAGTGTGCCTAATCGGTAGATGAGATGCTGTTCCTCGAGCTTGCATTGATGTTCACTGGAACACTGCAGCAATCCCAGGACAGAGATGTGAGCATGAGAGCAGGGGGGAGTGTTGAAATGGCAAGCAACCAGAAGCTCAGGGTCCTGCTTGTGGACTGAGCGGAGATGTTCCGCAAAGCGGTCACCCAGTCTGCGCTTGGTCTCCCCAATGTAGAGGAGACCACACTGTGAGCAGCGAATACAGTATACTACATTGAAAGAAGTACAAGTAAATCGCTGCTTCACCTGAAAGGAGTGTTTGGGGCCTGGGATAGTGAGGAGAGAGGAGGTAAATGGGCAGGTATTGCACCTCCTGCGATTGCAGGGGAAGGTGCCATGGGACGGGGACGAGGTGGTGGGGGTAATGGAGGAGTGGACCAGGATGTCGCGGAGGGAACGATCCCTTCGGAATGCTGACAGGGGATGGGAGGGGAAGATGCGACTGGTAGTGGCATCACGCTGGAGGTGGCGAAAATGGCGGAGGATGATCCTTTGGATATGGAGGCTGATGGGGTGAAAAGTGAGGACAAGGGGAACCCTGTCACGGTTCTGGGAGGGAGGGGAAGGGGTGAGGGTAGAGGTGCGGGGAATGGGTCGGACACGGTTGAGGGCCCTGTCAACCACAGTGGGGGGAAATCCTCGGTTGAGGAAAAAGGAGGTCATATCAGAAGCACTGACATGGAAGGTAGCATCATCAGAGCAGATGCGTCGGAGACGGAGAAACTGGGAGAATGGAATGGAGTCCTTACAGGAGGTAGGGTGTGAAGAAGTGTAGTCGAGATAGCTGTGGGAGTCGGTGGGCTTATAATGGATATTGATAGACAACCTATCCCCAAAGAGATATTGAGGTAGATATGGGAAAATGAACAGAGAGAGAGAGAGATTGAGGTAGTGATGGAAAGAGGAACAGAAAGAGTGAGAGATAGATTGAGGTAGAGATGGAAAGATAAACAGAGAGAGAGTGAGAGAGAGAGAGGAAGAGATGGGAAGATGAACAGAGAGAGAGAGATTGATGCAGAGATAGGAAGATGAACAGAGAGAGAGAGAGAATGAGGTAGAGATGGGGAGATGAACAGAGAGAGAGAGGGATTGAGGGAGTGATGGGGAGATGAACAGAGAGAGAGAGAGTGATTGAGGTAGAAATGAGAAGATAAACAGAGAAAGGGACAGAGATTGAGGTAGAGATGTTCAGATGAACAGAGAGAGAGAGAGATTCAGGTAGAGATGAGCAGATGAACAGAGAGAGAGAGATTGAGGTACAGATGGGGCGATGAACAGAGAGAGAGAGAGATTGAGATAGAGATGGGGCGATAAACAGAGAGAGAGAGAGATTGAGGTAGAGATGGGGAGATGAACAGAGAGAGAGAGAGAGTTTGAGGTAGAGATGGGAAGATGAAGAGAGAGAGGGAGATTGAGGTAGAGATGAAAAGATGAACAGAGAGAGAGATTGAGGTAGAGATGGGGAGATGAACAGAGAGAGAGAGTGAGGTGGAGATGAGAAGATGAACAGAGAGAGAGAGAGAGATTGAGGTAGTGATGGGAAGATGAACAGAGAGTGAGAGAGATTGAGGTAGAGATGGGATGATGAACAGAGAGAGAAATTGAGGCAAAGATGGGAAGATGAAAAGAGAGAGAGAGAGAGATTGAGGTAGAGATGGGATGATGAACATAGAGAGAGTCATTGAGGTCGAAATGAGAAGATGAACAGAGAGAGAAAGAGAGATTGAGTTAGAGAGGGTAAGATGAACAGAGAGGGAGAGAAACAGACTGAGGTAGAGATGGGAAGATGAACAGAGAGAGAGAGATTGAGAGATTGAGGTAGAGATGGGAAGATGAACAGAGAGAGAGAAATTGAGGCAGAGATGGGAAGATGAACAGAGAGAGAGAGACAGAGATTGAGGTAGAGATGGGAAGATGAACAGAGAGAGAGAGACAGAGATTGAGGTAGAGATGGGAAGATGAACATAGAGAGAAAGAGAGATTGAGTTAGAGAGGGTAAGATGAACAGAGAGGGAGAGAAACAGACTGAGGTAGAGAAGGGAAGATGAACAGAGAGAGAGAGAGAGATTGAGTTAGAGAGGGTAAGATGAACAGAAAGAGAGAGACAGAGATTGACATAGAGATGAGAAGAAGAACAGAAAGAGAGAGAGATTGAGGTAGAGATGGGAAGATGAACAGAGAGAGAGAAATTGAGGCAGAGATGAGATGATGAAAAGAGAGAGAGAGAGAGATTGAGGTAGAGATGGGAAGATGAACATAGATAGAAAGAGAGATTGAGTTAGAGAGGGTAAGATGAACAGAAAGAGAGAGACAGAGATTGACATAGAGATGAGAAGAAGAACAGAAAGAGAGAGAGATTGAGGTAGAGATCGGAAGATGAACAGAGAGAGAGAGATTGAGGTAGAGATGAGAAGATGAACAGAGAGAGAGTGATTGAGGTAGAGATGAGAAGATGAACAGAGAAAGAGAGAGAGACTGAGGCAGAGATGAAAAGATGAACAGAGAGAGAGAGAGAGATTGAGGTCGAGATGAAAAGATGAACAGAGGGAGAGAGATTGAGATAGAGATGGGGCGATAAACAGAGAGAGAGAGAGATTGAGGTAGAGATGGGAAGATGAACAGAGAGAGAGAGATTGAGGGAGAGATGGGAAGATGAAGAGAGAGAGAGAGAGAGATTGAGGTAGAGATGGGGAGATGAACAGAGAGAGAGAGATTGAGGGAGAGATGGGAAGATGAAGAGAGAGAGAGAGAGAGATTGAGGTAGAGATGGGGAGATGAACAGAGAGAGAGAGATTGAGGGAGAGATGGGAAGATGAAGAGAGAGAGAGAGAGAGATTGAGGTAGAGATGGGGAGATGAACAGAGAGAGAGAGATTGAGGGAGAGATGGGAAGATGAAGAGAGAGAGAGAGAGATTGAGGTAGAGATGGGGAGATGAACAGAGAGAGAGAGAGAGTTTGAGGTAGAGATGGGAAGATGAAGAGAGAGAGGGAGATTGAGGTAGAGATGGGAAGATGAAGAGAGAGAGGGAGATTGAGGTAGAGATGGGAAGATGAACAGAGAGAGAGAGAGAGTTTGAGGTAGAGATGGGAAGATGAAGAGAGAGAGAGAGAGAGATTGAGGTAGAGATGGGAAGATGAAGAGAGAGAGAGAGATTGAGGTAGAGATGGGGAGATGAACAGAGAGAGAGAGAGAGTTTGAGGTAGAGATGGGAAGATGAAGAGAGAGAGGGAGATTGAGGTAGAGATGGGAAGATGAACAGAGAGATAGAGAGATTCAGGTAGAAATTAGAAGATGAACAGAGGGAGAGAGATTGAGGGAGAGATGGGAAGATGAAGAGAGAGAGAGAGAGAGATTGAGGTAGAGATGGGAAGATGAACAGAGAGAGAGAGAGATTGAGGTAGAGATGGGAAGATGAAGAGAGAGAGGGAGATTGAGGTAGAGATGGGAAGATGAAGAGAGAGAGAGAGATTGAGGTAGAGATGGGGCGATAAACAGAGAGAGAGAGAGATTGAGGTAGAGATGAAAAGATGAACAGAGAGAGAGAGAGATTCAGGTAGAAATTAGAAGATGAACAGAGGGAGAGAGATTGAGGGAGAGATGGGAAGATGAAGAGAGAGAGAGAGAGAGATTGAGGTAGAGATGGGAAGATGAAGAGAGAGAGAGGGAGATTGAGGTAGAGATGGGAAGATGAAGAGAGAGAGGGAGATTGAGGTAGAGATGGGAAGATGAAGAGAGAGAGAGAGATTGAGGGAGAGATGGGGCGATAAACAGAGAGAGAGAGAGACTGAGGTAAAGACGGGGCGATAAACAGAGAGAGAGAGAGATTGAGGTAGAGCTGGGGAGATGAACAGAGAGAGAGAGAGATTGAGGGAGAGCTGGGGAGATGAACAGAGAGAGAGAGAGATTGAGGTAGAGATGGGGCGATAAACAGAGAGAGAGCGAGATTGAGGGAGAGCTGCAGAGATGAACAGAGAGAGAGAGAGATTGAGGTAGAGATGGGGCGATAAACAGAGAGAGAGAGAGATTGAGGTAGAGCTGGGGAGATGAACAGAGAGAGAGAGAGATTGAGGGAGAGCTGGGGAGATGAACAGAGAGAGAGAGAGATTGAGGTAGAGATGGGGCGATAAACAGAGAGAGAGAGAGACTGAGGTAAAGACGGGGCGATAAACAGAGAGAGAGAGAGATTGAGGTAGAGCTGGGGAGATGAACAGAGAGTGAGTGAGATTGAGGGAGAGCTGGGGAGATGAACAGAATGAGAGAGAGATTGAGGGAGAGCTGGGGAGATGAACAGAGAGAGAGAGAGATTGAGGGAGAGCTGGGGAGATGAACAGAGAGAGAGAGAGATTGAGGTAGAGATGGGGCGATAAACAGAGAGAGAGCGAGATTGAGGGAGAGCTGCAGAGATGAACAGAGAGAGAGAGAGATTGAGGTAGAGCTGGGGCGATAAACAGAGAGAGAGAGAGACTGAGGTAAAGACGGGGCGATAAACAGAGAGAGAGAGAGATTGAGGTAGAGCTGGGGAGATGAACAGAGAGAGGGAGATTGAGGTAGAGATGGGAAGATGAAGAGAGAGAGAGAGATTGAGGGAGAGATGGGGCGATAAACAGAGAGAGAGAGAGACTGAGGTAAAGACGGGGCGATAAACAGAGAGAGAGAGAGATTGAGGTAGAGCTGGGGAGATGAACAGAGAGAGGGAGATTGAGGTAGAGATGGGAAGATGAAGAGAGAGAGAGAGATTGAGGGAGAGATGGGGCGATAAACAGAGAGAGAGAGAGATTGAGGTAGAGATGGGAAGATGAAGAGAGAGTGAGAGAGATTGAGGGAGAGCTGGGGAGATGAACAGAGAGAGAGAGAGATTGAGGGAGAGATGAGAACATAAACAGAGAGAGAGAAAGAGATTGTGGTAGAGATGGGAAGATGAACAGAGACAGAGAGATTGAGGTAGGGATGGGAAGATAAACATAGAGGGAGACAGAGGTAGTGATAAGCAGATGAACAGTGAGAGATAGAGATTGAGGGAGAGATGGGAAGATGAACAGAGAAAGAGAGAGAGATTGAGGTCGAGATGGGACGATGAAAAGAGAGAGAGAAATTGAGGCAGAGATGGGAGACTGAGGGAGCAGGGAAGGATTGGGTTAACACTGGGAATTCCAGTCTCTCTCCACAGTGAGAGAGAGGGAGCAGGGAAGGATTGGGTTAACACTGGGAATTCCAATCTCTCTCCACAGTGAGAGAGAGGGAGCAGGGAAGGATTGGGTTAACACTGGGAATTCCAGTCTCTCTCCACAGTGAGAGAGAGGGAGCAGGGAAGGATTGGGTTAACACTGGGAATTCCAGTCTCTCTCCACAGTGAGAGAGAGGGAGCAGGGAAGGATTGGGATAACACTGGGAATTACAGTCTCTCTCCACTGTGAGAGAGAGGGAGCAGGGAAGGATTGGGTTAACACTGGGAATTCCAGTCTCTCTCCACAGTGAGAGAGAGGGAGCAGGGAAGGTTTGGTTAGCACTGGGAATTCCAGTCTCTCTCCTGAGTGTGGCAGAGGGAGCAGGGAAGGATTGGGTTAACACTGGGAATTCCAGTCTCTCTCCACAGTGAGAGAGAGGGAGCAGGGAAGGATTGGGTTAACACTGGGAATTCCAATCTCTCTCCACAGTGAGAGAGAGGGAGCAGGGAAGGATTGGGTTAACACTGGGAATTCCAGTCTCTCTCCACAGTGAGAGAGAGGGAGCAGGGAAGGATTGGGTTAACACTGGGAATTCCAGTCTTTCTCCACAGTGAGACTGAGGGAGCAGGGAAGGATTGGGTTAACACTGGGAATTCCAGTCACTCTCTTCAGTGAGAGAGAGGGAGCAGGGAAGGATTGGGTTAACACTGGGAATTGCAATCTCTCTCCACAGTGAGAGAGAGGGAGAAGGGAAGGATTGGGTTAACACTGGGAATTCCAGTCTCTCTCCACAGTGAGAGAGAGGGAGCAGGGAAGGATTGGGTTAACACTGGGAATTCCAGTCTCTCTCCACAGTGAGAGAGAGGGAACAGGGAAGGATTGGGTTAACACTGGGAATTCCAGTCTCTCTCCACAGTGAGACTGAGGGAGCAGGGAAGGATTGGGTTAACACTGGGAATTCCAGTCTCTCTCCACAGTGAGAGAGAGGGAGCAGGGAAGGATTGGGATGACACTGGGAATTCCAGTCTCTCTCCACAGTGAGACTGAGGGAGCAGGGAAGGATTGGGTTAACACTGGGAATTCCAGTCTCTCTCCACAGTGAGAGAGAGGGAGCAGGGAAGGATTGGGATAACACTGGGAATTCCAGTCTCTTTCCACAGTGAGAGAGAGGGAGCAGGGAAGGATTGGGATAACACTGGGAATTCCAGTCTCTCTCCACAGTGAGACTGAGGGAGCAGGGAAGGATTGGGTTAACACTGGGAATTCCAGTCTCTCTCCACAGTGAGACTGAGGGAGCAGGGAAGGATTGGGTTAACACTGGGAATTCCAGTCTCTCTCCACAGTGAGACTGAGGGAGCAGGGAAGGATTGGGTTAACACTGGGAATTCCAGTCTCTCTCCACAGTGAGAGAGAGGGAGCAGGGAAGGATTGGGTTAACACTGGGAATTCCAGTCTCTCTCCACAGTGAGACTGAGGGAGCAGGGTAGGATTGGGTTAACACTGGGAATTCCAGTCTCTCTCCACAGTGAGAGAGGGGGAAGGATTGGGTTAACACTGGGAATTCCAGTCTCTCTCCACAGTGAGAGAGAGGGAGCAGGGAAGGATTGGGTTAACACTGGGAATTCCAGTCTCTCTCCACAGTGAGAGAGAGGGAGCAGGGAAGGATTGGGTTAACACTGGGAATTCCTGTCTCTCTCCACAGTGAGAGAGAGGGAGCAGGGAAGGATTGGGTTAACACTGGGAATTCCAGTCTCTCTCCACAGTGAGACTGAGGGAGCAGGGAAGGATTGGGTTAACACTGGGAATTCCAGTCTCTCTCCACAGTGAGACTGAGGGAGCAGGGAAGGATTGGGTTAACACTGGGAATTCCAGTCTCTCTCCACAGTGAGACTGAGGGAGCAGGGAAGGATTGGGTTAACACTGGGAATTCCAGTCTCTCTCCACAGTGAGAGAGAGGGAGCAGGGAAGGATTGGGTTAACACTGGGAATTCCAGTCTCTCTCCACAGTGAGAGAGAGGGAGCAGGGAAGGATTGGGTTAACACTGGGAATTCCAGTCTCTCTCCACAGTGAGAGAGAGGGAGCAGGGAAGGATTGGGATAACACTGGGAATTCCAGTCTCTCTCCACAGTGAGAGAGAGGGAGCAGGGAAGGATTGGGTTAACACTGGGAATTCCAGTCTCTCTCCACAGTGAGAGAGAAGGAGCAGGGAAGGATTGGGTTAACACTGGGAATTCCAGTCTCTTTCCACAGTGAGAGAGAGGGAGCAGGGAAGGATTGGGTTAACACTGGGAATTCCAGTCTCTCTCCACAGTGAGAGAGAGGGAGCAGGAAAGGATTGGGATAACACTGGGAATTCCAGTCTCTCTCCACAGTGAGAGAGAGGGAGCAGGGAAGGATTGGGATAACACTGGGAATTCCAGTCTCTCTCCACAGTGAGAGAGAGGGAGCAGGGAAGGATTGGGATAACACTGGGAATTCCAGTCTCTCTCCACAGTGAGACTGAGGGAGCAGGGAAGGATTGGGTTAACACTGGGAATTCCAGTCTCTCTCCACAGTGAGACTGAGGGAGCAGGGAAGGATTGGGTTAACACTGGGAATTCCAGTCTCTCTCCACAGTGAGACTGAGGGAGCAGGGAAGGATTGGGTTAACACTGGGAATTCCAGTCTCTCTCCACAGTGAGAGAGAGGGAGCAGGGAAGGATTGGGTTAACACTGGGAATTCCAGTCTCTCTCCACAGTGAGACTGAGGGAGCAGGGTAGGATTGGGTTAACACTGGGAATTCCAGTCTCTCTCCACAGTGAGAGAGGGGGAAGGATTGGGTTAACACTGGGAATTCCAGTCTCTCTCCACAGTGAGAGAGAGAGGGAGCAGGGAAGGATTGGGTTAACACTGGGAATTCCAGTCTCTCTCCACAGTGAGACAGAGGGAGCAGGGAAGGATTGGGTTAACACTGGGAATTCCAGTCTCTCTCCACAGTGAGACTGAGGGAGCAGGGTAGGATTGGGTTAACACTGGGAATTCCAGTCTCTCTCCACAGTGAGAGAGGGGGAAGGATTGGGTTAACACTGGGAATTCCAGTCTCTCTCCACAGTGAGAGAGAGGGAGCAGGGAAGGATTGGGTTAACACTGGGAATTCCAGTCTCTCTCCACAGTGAGACAGAGGGAGCAGGGAAGGATTGGGTTAACACTGGGAATTCCAGTCTCTCTCCACAGTGAGACTGAGGGAGCAGGGAAGGATTGGGTTAACACTGGGAATTCCAGTCTCTCTCCACAGTGAGAGAGAGGTTGCAGGGAAGGATTGGGTGAACACTGGGAATTCCAGTCTCTCTCCACAGTGAGACTGAGGGAGCAGGGTAGGATTGGGTTCACACTGGGAATTCCAGTCTCTCTCCACAGTGAGAGAGAGGGAGCAGGGAAGGATTGGGTTAACACTGGGAATTCCTGTCTCTCTCCACAGTGAGAGAGAGGGAGCAGGGAAGGATTGGGTTAACAATGGGAATTCCAGTCTCTCTCCACAGTGAGACTGAGGGAGCAGGGAAGGATTGGGTTAACACTGGGAATTCCAGTCTCTCTCCACAGTGAGACTGAGGGAGCAGGGAAGGATTGGGTTAACACTGGGAATTCCAGTCTCTCTCCACAGTGAGACTGAGGGAGCAGGGAAGGATTGGGTTAACACTGGGAATTCCAGTCTCTCTCCACAGTGAGAGAGAGGGAGCAGGGAAGGATTGGGTTAACACTGGGAATTCCAGTCTCTCTCCACAGTGAGAGAGAGGGAGCAGGGAAGGAATGGGTTAACACTGGGAATTCCAGTCTCTCTCCACAGTGAGAGAGAGGGAGCAGGGAAGGATTGGGATAACACTGGGAATTACAGTCTCTCTCCACTGTGAGAGAGAGGGAGCAGGGAAGGATTGGGTTAACACTGGGAATTCCAGTCTCTCTCCACAGTGAGAAAGAGGGAGCAGGGAAGGATTGGGATAACACTGGGAATTCCAGTCTCTCTCCACAGTGAGACTGAGGGAGCAGGGAAGGATTGGGTTAACACTGGGAATTCCAGTCTCTCTCCACAGTGAGAGAGAGGGAGCAGGGAAGGATTGGGATAACACTGGGAATTCCAGTCTCTCTCCACAGTGAGAGAGAGGGAGCAGGGAAGGATTGGGTTAACACTGGGAATTCCAGTCTCTCTCCACAGTGAGAGAGAAGGAGCAGGGAAGGATTGGGTTAACACTGGGAATTCCAGTCTCTTTCCACAGTGAGAGAGAGGGAGCAGGGAAGGATTGGGTTAACACTGGGAATTCCAGTCTCTCTCCACAGTGAGAGAGAGGGAGCAGGAAAGGATTGGGATAACACTGGGAATTCCAGTCTCTCTCCACAGTGAGAGAGAGGGAGCAGGGAAGGATTGGGATAACACTGGGAATTCCAGTCTCTCTCCACAGTGAGAGAGAGGGAGCAGGGAAGGATTGGGATAACACTGGGAATTCCAGTCTCTCTCCACAGTGAGACTGAGGGAGCAGGGAAGGATTGGGTTAACACTGGGAATTCCAGTCTCTCTCCACAGTGAGACTGAGGGAGCAGGGAAGGATTGGGTTAACACTGGGAATTCCAGTCTCTCTCCACAGTGAGACTGAGGGAGCAGGGAAGGATTGGGTTAACACTGGGAATTCCAGTCTCTCTCCACAGTGAGAGAGAGGGAGCAGGGAAGGATTGGGTTAACACTGGGAATTCCAGTCTCTCTCCACAGTGAGACTGAGGGAGCAGGGTAGGATTGGGTTAACACTGGGAATTCCAGTCTCTCTCCACAGTGAGAGAGGGGGAAGGATTGGTTTAACACTGGGAATTCCAGTCTCTCTCCACAGTGAGAGAGAGAGGGAGCAGGGAAGGATTGGGTTAACACTGGGAATTCCAGTCTCTCTCCACAGTGAGACAGAGGGAGCAGGGAAGGATTGGGTTAACACTGGGAATTCCAGTCTCTCTCCACAGTGAGACTGAGGGAGCAGGGAAGGATTGGGTTAACACTGGGAATTCCAGTCTCTCTCCACAGTGAGAGAGAGGGAGCAGGGAAGGATTGGGTGAACACTGGGAATTCCAGTCTCTCTCCACAGTGAGACTGAGGGAGCAGGGTAGGATTGGGTTAACACTGGGAATTCCAGTCTCTCTCCACAGTGAGAGAGAGGGAGCAGGGAAGGATTGGGTTAACACTGGGAATTCCAGTCTCTCTCCACAGTGAGAGAGAGGGAGCAGGGAAGGATTGGGTTAACACTGGGAATTCCAGTCTCTCTCCACAGTGAGACTGAGGGAGCAGGGAAGGATTGGGTTAACACTGGGAATTCCAGTCTCTCTCCACAGTGAGACTGAGGGAGCAGGGAAGGATTGGGTTAACACTGGGAATTCCAGTCTCTCTCCACAGTGAGACTGAGGGAGCAGGGAAGGATTGGGTTAACACTGGGAATTCCAGTCTCTCTCCACAGTGAGAGAGAGGGAGCAGGGAAGGATTGGGTTAACACTGGGAATTCCAGTCTCTCTCCACAGTGAGAGAGAGGGAGCAGGGAAGGATTGGGTTAACACTGGGAATTCCAGTCTCTCTCCACAGTGAGAGAGAGGGAGCAGGGAGGGATTGGGATAACACTGGGAATTACAGTCTCTCTCCACTGTGAGAGAGAGGGAGCAGGGAAGGATTGGGTTAACACTGGGAATTCCAGTCTCTCTCCACAGTGAGAGAGAGGGAGCAGGGAAGGATTGGGCTAACACTGGGAATTCCAGTCTCTCTCCACAGTGAGACTGAGGGAGCAGGGAAGGATTGGGTTAACACTGGGAATTCCAGTCTCTCTCCACAGTGAGAGAGAGGGAGCAGGGAAGGATTGGGATAACACTGGGAATTCCAGTCTCTCTCCACAGTGAGAGAGAGGGAGCAGGGAAGGATTGGGTTAACACTGAGAATTCCAGTCTCTCTCTACAGTGAGAGAGAGGGAGCAGGGAAGGATTGGGTTAACACTGGGAATTCCAGTCTCTCTCCACAGTGAGAGAGAAGGAGCAGGGAAGGATTGGGTTAACACTGGGAATTCCAGTCTCTTTCCACAGTGAGAGAGAGGGAGCAGGGAAGGATTGGGTTAACACTGGGAATTCCAGTCTCTCTCCACAGTGAGAGAGAGGGAGCAGGAAAGGATTGGGATAACACTGGGAATTCCAATCTCTCTCCACAGTGAGAGAGAGGGAGCAGGGAAGGATTGGGTTAACACTGGGAATTCCAGTCTCTCTCCACAGTGAGAGAGAGGGAGCAGGGAAGGATTGGGATAACACTGGGAATTCCAGTCTCTCTCCACAGTGAGACTCAGGGAGCAGGGAAGGATTGGGTTAACACTGGGAATTCCAGTCTCTCTCCACAGTGAGAGAGAGGGAGCAGGGAAGGATTGGGTTAACACTGGGAATTCCAGTCTCTCTCCACAGTGAGACTGAGGGAGCAGGGTAGGATTGGGTTAACACTGGGAATTCCAGTCTCTCTCCACAGTGAGAGAGAGGGAGCAGGGAAGGATTGGGTTAACACTGGGAATTCCAGTCTCTCTCCACAGTGAGAGAGAGGGAGCAGGGAAGGATTGGGTTAACACTGGGAATTCCAGTCTTTCTCCACAGTGAGACTGAGGGAGCAGGGAAGGATTGGGTTAACACTGGGAATTCCAGTCACTCTCTTCAGTGAGAGAGAGGAAGCAGGGAATGTTTGGTTAGCACTGGGAATTCCAGTCTCTCTCCTGAGTGTGGCAGAGGGAGCAGGGAAGGATTGGGTTAACACTGGGAATTCCAGTCTCTCTCCACAGTGAGAGAGAGGGAGCAGGGAAGGATTGGGTTAACACTGGGAATTCCAGTCTCTCTCCACAGTGAGAGAGAGGGAGCAGGGAAGGATTGGGTTAACACTGGGAATTCCAGTCTCTCTCCACAGTGAGAGAGAGGGAGCAGGGAAGGATTGGGTTAACACTGGGAATTCCAGTCTTTCTCCACAGTGAGACTGAGGGAGCAGGGAAGGATTGGGTTAACACTGGGAATTCCAGTCACTCTCTTCAGTGAGAGAGAGGGAGCAGGGAAGGATTGGGTTAACACTGGGAATACCAGTCTCTCTCCACAGTGAGACTGAGGGAGCAGGGAAGGATTGGGTTAACACTGGGAATTCCAGTCTCTCTCCACAGTGAGACTGAGGGAGCAGGGAAGGATTGGGTTAACACTGGGAATTCCAGTCTCTCTCCACAGTGAGACTGAGGGAGCAGGGAAGGATTGGGTTAACACTGGGAATTCCAGTCTCTCTCCACAGTGAGAGAGAGGGAGCAGGGAAGGATTGGGTTAACACTGGGAATTCCAGTCTCTCTCCACAGTGAGAGAGAGGGAGCAGGGAAGGATTGGGTTAACACTGGGAATTCCAGTCTCTCTCCACAGTGAGAGAGAGGGAGCAGGGAAGGATTGGGATAACACTGGGAATTACAGTCTCTCTCCACTGTGAGAGAGAGGGAGCAGGGAAGGATTGGGTTAACACTGGGAATTCCAGTCTCTCTCCACAGTGAGAGAGAGGGAGCAGGGAAGGATTGGGATAACACTGGGAATTCCAGTCTCTCTCCACAGTGAGACTGAGGGAGCAGGGAAGGATTGGGTTAACACTGGGAATTCCAGTCTCTCTCCACAGTGAGAGAGAGGGAGCAGGGAAGGATTGGGATAACACTGGGAATTCCAGTCTCTCTCCACAGTGAGAGAGAGGGAGCAGGGAAGGATTGGGTTAACACTGGGAATTCCAGTCTCTCTCCACAGTGAGAGAGAAGGAGCAGGGAAGGATTGGGTTAACACTGGGAATTCCAGTCTCTTTCCACAGTGAGAGAGAGGGAGCAGGGAAGGATTGGGTTAACACTGGGAATTCCAGTCTCTCTCCACAGTGAGAGAGAGGGAGCAGGAAAGGATTGGGATAACACTGGGAATTCCAGTCTCTCTCCACAGTGAGAGAGAGGGAGCAGGGAAGGATTGGGTTAACACTGGGAATTCCAGTCTCTCTCCACAGTGAGAGAGAGGGAGCAGGGAAGGATTGGGATAACACTGGGAATTCCAGTCTCTCTCCACAGTGAGACACAGGGAGCAGGGAAGGATTGTGTTAACACTGGGAATTCCAGTCTTTCTCCACAGTGAGACTGAGGGAGCAGGGAAGGATTGGGTTAACACTGGGAATTCCAGTCACTCTCCTGAGTGTGGCAGAGGGAGCAGGGAAGGATTGGGTTAACACTGGGAATTCCAGTCTCTCTCCACAGTGAGAGAGAGGGAGCAGGGAAGGATTGGGTAAACACTGGGAATTCCAGTCACTCTCCACAGTGAGAGAGAGGGAGCAGGGAAGGATTGGGTTAACACTGGGAATTCCAGTCTCTCTCCACAGTGAGAGAGAGGGAGCAGGGAAGGATTGGGTTAACACTGGGAATTCCAGTCTCTCTCCACAGTGAGAGAGAGGGAGCAGGGAAGGATTGGGTTAACACTGGGAATTCCAGTCTCTCTCCACAGTGAGAGAGAGGGAGCAGGGAAGGATTGGGTTAACACTGGGAATTCCAGTCTTTCTCCACAGTGAGACTGAGGGAGCAGGGAAGGATTGGGTTAACACTGGGAATTCCAGTCACTCTCTTCAGTGAGAGAGAGGGAGCAGGGAAGGATTGGGTTAACACTGGGAATTCCAGTCTCTCTCCACAGTGAGAGAGAGGGAGCAGGGAAGGATTGGGTTAACACTGGGAATTCCAGTCTCTCTCCACAGTGAGAGAGAGGGTGCAGGGAAGGATTGGGTTAACACTGGGAATTCCAGTCTCTCTCCAAAGTGAGAGAGAGGGAGCAGGGAAGGATTGGGTTAACACTGGGAATTCCAGTCTCTCTCCACAGTGAGACTCAGGGAGCAGGGAAGGATTGGGTTAACACTGGGAATTCCAGTCTCTCTCCACAGTGAGAGAGAGGGAGCAGGGAAGGATTGGGATGACACTGGGAATTCCAGTCTCTCTCCACAGTGAGAGAGAGGGAGCAGGGAAGGATTGGGTTAACACTGGGAATTCCAGTCTCTCGCCACAGTGAGACTGAGGGAGCAGGGTAGGATTGCTTTAACACTGGGAATTCCAGTCTCTCTCCACAGTGAGAGAGAGGGAGCAGGGAAGGATTGGGTTAACACTGGGTATTCCAGTCTCTCTCCACAGTGAGAGAGAGGGAGCAGGGAAGGATTGGGTTAACACTGGGAATTCCAGTCACTCTCTTCAGTGAGAGAGAGGGAGCAGGGAAGGTTTGGTTAGCACTGGGAATTCCAGTCTCTCTCCTGAGTGTGGCAGAGGGAGCAGGGAAGGATTGGGTTAACACTGGGAATTCCAGTCTCTCTCCACAGTGAGAGAGAGGGAGCAGGGAAGGATTGGGTTAACACTGGGAATTCCAGTCACTCTCTTCAGTGAGAGAGAGGGAGCAGGGAAGGTTTGGTTAGCACTGGGAATTCCAGTCTCTCTCCACAGTGAGACTGAGGGAGCAGGGAAGGATTGGGTTAACACTGGGAATTCCAGTCTCTCTCCACAGTGAGACTGAGGGAGCAGGGAAGGATTGGGTTAACATTGGGAATTCCAGTCTCTCTCCACAGTGAGACTGAGGGAGCAGGGAAGGATTGGGTTAACACTGGGAATTCCAGTCTCTCTCCACAGTGAGAGAGAGGGAGCAGGGAAGGATTGGGTTAACACTGGGAATTCCAGTCTCTCTCCACAGTGAGACTGAGGGAGCAGGGTAGGATTGGGTTAACACTGGGAATTCCAGTCTCTCTCCACAGTGAGAGAGGGGGAAGGATTGGGTTAACACTGGGAATTCCAGTCTCTCTCCACAGTGAGAGAGAGGGAGCAGGGAAGGATTGGGTTAACACTGGGAATTCCAGTCTCTCTCCACAGTGAGACAGAGGGAGCAGGGAAGGATTGGGTTAACACTGGGAATTCCAGTCTCTCTCCACAGTGAGACTGATGGAGCAGGGAAGGATTGGGTTAACACTGGGAATTCCAGTCTCTCTCCACAGTGAGAGAGAGGGAGCAGGGAAGGATGGGGATGACACTGGGAATTCCAGTCTCTCTCCACAGTGAGACTGAGGGAGCAGGGAAGGATTGGGTTAACACTGGGAATTCCAGTCTCTCTCCACAGTGAGAGAGAGGGAGCAGGGAAGGATTGGGTTAACACTGGGAATTCCAGTCTCTCTCCACAGTGAGACAGAGGGAGCAGGGAAGGATTGGGTTAACACTGGGAATTCCAGTCTCTCTCCACAGTGAGACTGAGGGAGCAGGGAAGGATTGGGTTAACACTGGGAATTCCAGTCTCTCTCCACAGTGAGAGAGAGGGAGCAGGGAAGGATTGGGATGACACTGGGAATTCCAGTCTCTCTCCACAGTGAGACTGAGGGAGCAGGGAAGGATTGGGTTAACACTGGGAATTCCAGTCTCTCTCCACAGTGAGAGAGAGGGAGCAGGGAAGGATTGGGATAACACTGGGAATTCCAGTCTCTCTCCACAGTGAGAGAGAGGGAGCAGGGAAGGATTGGGTTAACACTGGGAATTCCAGTCTCTCTCCACAGTGAGAGAGAGGGAGCAGGGAAGGATTGCGTTAACACTGGGAATTCCAGTCTCTCTCCACAGTGAGAGAGAGGGAGCAGGGAAGGATTGGGTTAACACTGGGAATTCCAGTCTCTCTCCACAGTGAGACTGAGGGAGCAGGGAAGGATTGGGTTAACACTGGGAATTCCAGTCTCTCTCCACAGTGAGAGAGAGGGAGCAGGGAAGGATTGGGATGACACTGGGAATTCCAGTCTCTCTCCACAGTGAGACTGAGGGAGCAGGGAAGGATTGGGTTAACACTGGGAATTCCAGTCTCTCTCCACAGTGAGAGAGAGGGAGCAGGGAAGGATTGGGATAACACTGGGAATTCCAGTCTCTCTCCACAGTGAGAGAGAGGGAGCAGGGAAGGATTGGGATAACACTGGGAATTCCAGTCTCTCTCCACAGTGAGACTGAGGGAGCAGGGAAGGATTGGGTTAACACTGGGAATTCCAGTCTCTCTCCACAGTGAGACTGAGGGAGCAGGGAAGGATTGGGTTAACACTGGGAATTCCAGTCTCTCTCCACAGTGAGACTGAGGGAGCAGGGAAGGATTGGGTTAACACTGGGAATTCCAGTCTCTCTCCACAGTGAGAGAGAGGGAGCAGGGAAGGATTGGGTTAACACTGGGAATTCCAGTCTCTCTCCACAGTGAGACAGAGGGAGCAGGGTAGGATTGGGTTAACACTGGGAATTCCAGTCTCTCTCCGCAGTGAGAGAGGGGGAAGGATTGGGTTAACACTGGGATTTCCAGTCTCTCTTCACAGTGAGAGAGAGGGAGCAGGGAAGAATTGGGTTAACACTGGGAATTCCAGTCTCTCTCCACAGTGAGACTGAGGGAGCAGGGAAGGATTGGGTTAACACTGGGAATTCCAGTCTCTCTCCACAGTGAGACTGAGGGAGCAGGGAAGGATTGGGTTAACACTGGGAATTCTAGTCTCTCTCCACAGTGAGAGAGAGGGAGCAGGGACGGATTGGGTTAACACTGGGAATTCCAGTCTCTCTCCACAGTGAGACTGAGGGAGCAGGGTAGGATTGGGTTAACACTGGGAATTCCAGTCTCTCTCCACAGTGAGAGAGAGGGAGCAGGGCAGGATTGGGTTAACACTGGGAATTCCAGTCTCTCTCCACAGTGAGAGAGAGGGAGCAGGGAAGGATTGGGTTAACACTGGGAATTCCAGCCTCTCTCCACAGTGAGACTGAGGGAGCAGGGAAGGATTGGGTTAAAACTGGGAATTCCAGTCTCTCTCCACAGTGAGACTGAGGGAGCAGGGAAGGATTGGGTTAACACTGGGAATTCCAGTCTCTCTCCACAGTGAGACTGAGGGAGCAGGGAAGGATTGGGTTAACACTGGGAATTCCAGTCTCTCTCCACAGTGAGAGAGAGGGAGCAGGGAAGGATTGGGTTAACACTGGGAATTCCAGTCTCTCTCCACAGTGAGAGAGAGGGAGCAGGGAAGGATTGGGTTAACACTGGGAATTCCAGTCTCTCTCCACAGTGAGAGAGAGGGAGCAGGGAAGGATTGGGATAACACTGGGAATTACAGTCTCTCTCCACTGTGAGAGAGAGGGAGCAGGGAAGGATTGGGTTAACACTGGGAATTCCAGTCTCTCTCCACAGTGAGAGAGAGGGAGCAGGGAAGGATTGGGATAACACTGGGAATTCCAGTCTCTCTCCACAGTGAGAGAGAGGGAGCAGGGAAGGATTGGGATAACACTGGGAATTCCAGTCTCTCTCCACAGTGAGACTGAGGGAGCAGGGAAGGATTGGGTTAACACTGGGAATTCCAGTCTCTCTCCACAGTGAGACTGAGGGAGCAGGGAAGGATTGGGTTAACATTGGGAATTCCAGTCTCTCTCCACAGTGAGACTGAGGGAGCAGGGAAGGATTGGGTTAACACTGGGAATTCCAGTCTCTCTCCACAGTGAGAGAGAGGGAGCAGGGAAGGATTGGGTTAACACTGGGAATTCCAGTCTCTCTCCACAGTGAGACTGAGGGAGCAGGATAGGATTGGGTTAACACTGGGAATTCCAGTCTCTCTCCACAGTGAGAGAGGGGGAAGGATTGGGTTAACACTGGGAATTCCAGTCTCTCTCCACAGTGAGAGAGAGGGAGCAGGGAAGGATTGGGTTAACACTGGGAATTCCAGTCTCTCTCCACAGTGAGACAGAGGGAGCAGGGAAGGATTGGGTTAACACTGGGAATTCCAGTCTCTCTCCACAGTGAGACTGAGGGAGCAGGGAAGGATTGGGTTAACACTGGGAATTCCAGTCTCTCTCCACAGTGAGAGAGAGGGAGCAGGGAAGGATTGGGATGACACTGGGAATTCCAGTCTCTCTCCACAGTGAGACTGAGGGAGCAGGGAAGGATTGGGTTAACACTGGGAATTCCAGTCTCTCTCCACAGTGAGAGAGAGGGAGCAGGGAAGGATTGGGATAACACTGGGAATTCCAGTCTCTCTCCACAGTGAGAGAGAGGGAGCAGGGAAGGATTGGGTTAACACTGGGAATTCCAGTCTCTCTCCACAGTGAGAGAGAGGGAGCAGGGAAGGATTGCGTTAACACTGGGAATTCCAGTCTCTCTCCACAGTGAGAGAGAGGGAGCAGGGAAGGATTGGGGTAACACTGGGAATTCCAGTCTCTCTCCACAGTGAGACTGAGGGAGCAGGGAAGGATTGGGTTAACACTGGGAATTCCAGTCTCTCTCCACTGTGAGAGAGAGGGAGCAGGGAAGGATTGGGTTAACACTGGGAATTCCAGTCTCTCTCCACAGTGAGAGAGAGGGAGCAGGGATGGATTGGGATAACACTGGGAATTCCAGTCTCTCTCCACAGTGAGACTGAGGGAGCAGGGAAGGATTGGGTTAACACTGGGAATTCCAGTCTCTCTCCACAGTGAGAGAGAGGGAGCAGGGAAGGATTGGGATAACACTGGGAATTCCAGTCTCTCTCCACAGTGAGAGAGAGGGAGCAGGGAAGGATTGGGATAACACTGGGAATTCCAGTCTCTCTCCACAGTGAGACTGAGGGAGCAGGGAAGGATTGGGTTAACACTGGGAATTCCAGTCTCTCTCCACAGTGAGACTGAGGGAGCAGGGAAGGATTGGGTTAACACTGGGAATTCCAGTCTCTCTCCACAGTGAGACTGAGGGAGCAGGGAAGGATTGGGTTAACACTGGGAATTCCAGTCTCTCTCCACAGTGAGAGAGAGGGAGCAGGGAAGGATTGGGTTAACACTGGGAATTCCAGTCTCTCTCCACAGTGAGACTCAGGGAGCAGGGTAGGATTGGGTTAACACTGGGAATTCCAGTCTCTCTCCGCAGTGAGAGAGGGGGAAGGATTGGGTTAACACTGGGAATTCCAGTCTCTCTCCACAGTGAGAGAGAGGGAGCAGGGAAGGATTGGGTTAACACTGGGAATTCCAGTCTCTCTCCACAGTGAGACTGAGGGAGCAGGGAAGGATTGGGTTAACACTGGGAATTCCAGTCTCTCTCCACAGTGAGAGAGAGGGAGCAGGGAAGGATTGGGTTAACACTGGGAATTCCAGTCTCTCTCCACAGTGAGACTGAGGGAGCAGGGAAGGATTGGGTTAACACTGGGAATTCCAGTCTCTCTCCACAGTGAGAGAGAGGGAGCAGGGACGGATTGGGTTAACACTGGGAATTCCAGTCTCTCTCCACAGTGAGACTGAGGGAGCAGGGTAGGATTGGGTTAACACTGGGAATTCCAGTCTCTCTCCACAGTGAGAGAGAGGGAGCAGGGAAGGATTGGGTTAACACTGGGAATTCCAGTCTCTCTCCACAGTGAGAGAGAGGGAGCAGGGAAGGATTGGGTTAACACTGGGAATTCCAGTCTCTCTCCACAGTGAGAGAGAGGGAGCAGGGAAGGATTGGGTTAACACTGGGAATTCCAGCCTCTCTCCACAGTGAGACTGAGGGAGCAGGGAAGGATTGGGTTAACACTGGGAATTCCAGTCTCTCTCCACAGTGAGACTGAGGGAGCAGGGAAGGATTGGGTTAACACTGGGAATTCCAGTCTCTCTCCACAGTGAGACTGAGGGAGCAGGGAAGGATTGGGTTAACACTGGGAATTCCAGTCTCTCTCCACAGTGAGAGAGAGGGAGCAGGGAAGGATTGGGTTAACACTGGGAATTCCAGTCTCTCTCCACAGTGAGAGAGAGGGAGCAGGGAAGGATTGGGTTAACACTGGGAATTCCAGTCTCTCTCCACAGTGAGAGAGAGGGAGCAGGGAAGGATTGGGATAACACTGGGAATTACAGTCTCTCTCCACTGTGAGAGAGAGGGAGCAGGGAAGGATTGGGTTAACACTGGGAATTCCAGTCTCTCTCCACAGTGAGAGAGAGGGAGCAGGGAAGGATTGGGATAACACTGGGAATTCCAGTCTCTCTCCACAGTGAGACTGAGGGAGCAGGGAAGGATTGGGTTAACACTGGGAATTCCAGTCTCTCTCCACAGTGAGAGAGAGGGATCAGGGAAGGATTGGGATAACACTGGGAATTCCAGTCTCTCTCCACAGTGAGAGAGAGGGAGCAGGGAAGGATTGGGTTAACACTGGGAATTCCAGTCTCTCTCCACAGTGAGAGAGAAGGAGCAGGGAAGGATTGGGTTAACACTGGGAATTCCAGTCTCTCTCCACAGTGAGAGAGAGGGAGCAGGGAAGGATTGGGTTAACACTGGGAATTCCAGTCTCTCTCCACAGTGAGAGAGAGGGAGCAGGAAAGGATTGGGATAACACTGGGAATTCCAGTCTCTCTCCACAGTGAGACTGAGGGAGCAGGGAAGGATTGGGATAACACTGGGATTTCCAGTCTCTCTCCACAGTGAGACTCAGGGAGCAGGGAAGGATTGGGTTAACACTGGGAATTCCAGTCTCTCTCCACAGTGAGAGAGAGGGAGCAGGGAAGGATTGGGATAACACTGGGAATTCCAGTCTCTCTCCACAGTGAGACTGAGGGAGCAGGGAAGGATTGGGTTAACACTGGGAATTCCAGTCTCTCTCCACAGTGAGAGAGAGGGAGCAGGGAATGATTGGGTTAACACTGGGAATTCCAGTCTCTCTCCACAGTGAGACTCAGGGAGCAGGGAAGGATTGGGTTAACACTGGGAATTCCAGTCTCTCTCCACAGTGAGACTGAGGGAGCAGGGAAGGATTGGGTTAACACTGGGAATTCCAGTCTCTCTCCACAGTGAGACTGAGGGAGCAGGGAAGGATTGGGTTAACACTGGGAATTCCAGTCTCTCTCCACAGTGAGACTGAGGGAGCAGGGAAGGATTGGGTTAACACTGGGAATTCCAGTCTCTCTCCACAGTGAGAGAGAGGGAGCAGGGAAGGATTGGGTTAACACTGGGAATTCCAGTCTCTCTCCACAGTGAGACTGAGGGAGCAGGGTAGGATTGGGTTAACACTGGGAATTCCAGTCTCTCTCCGCAGTGAGAGAGGGGGAAGGATTGGGTTAACACTGGGAATTCCAGTCTCTCTCCGCAGTGAGAGAGAGGGAGCAGGGAAGGATTGGGTTAACACTGGGAATTCCAGTCTCTCTCCACAGTGAGACTGAGGGAGCAGGGAAGGATTGGGTTAACACTGGGAATTCCAGTCTCTCTCCACAGTGAGAGAGAGGGAGCAGGGAAGGATTGGGTTAACACTGGGAATTCCAGTCTCTCTCCACAGTGAGACTGAGGGAGCAGGGAAGGATTGGGTTAACACTGGGAATTCCAGTCTCTCTCCACAGTGAGAGAGAGGGAGCAGGGACGGATTGGGTTAACACTGGGAATTCCAGTCTCTCTCCACAGTGAGACTGAGGGAGCAGGGTAGGATTGGGTTAACACTGGGAATTCCAGTCTCTCTCCACAGTGAGAGAGAGGGAGCAGGGAAGGATTGGGTTAACACTGGGAATTCCAGTCTCTCTCCACAGTGAGAGAGAGGGAGCAGGGAAGGATTGGGTTAACACTGGGAATTCCAGTCTCTCTCCACAGTGAGAGAGAGGGAGCAGGGAAGGATTGGGTTAACACTGGGAATTCCAGCCTCTCTCCACAGTGAGACTGAGGGAGCAGGGAAGGATTGGGTTAACACTGGGAATTCCAGTCTCTCTCCACAGTGAGACTGAGGGAGCAGGGAAGGATTGGGTTAACACTGGGAATTCCAGTCTCTCTCCACAGTGAGACTGAGGGAGCAGGGAAGGATTGGGTTAACACTGGGAATTCCAGTCTCTCTCCACAGTGAGAGAGAGGGAGCAGGGAAGGATTGGGTTAACACTGGGAATTCCAGTCTCTCTCCACAGTGAGAGAGAGGGAGCAGGGAAGGATTGGGTTAACACTGGGAATTCCAGTCTCTCTCCACAGTGAGAGAGAGGGAGCATGGAAGGATTGGGATAACACTGGGAATTACAGTCTCTCTCCACTGTGAGAGAGAGGGAGCAGGGAAGGATTGGGTTAACACTGGGAATTCCAGTCTCTCTCCACAGTGAGAGAGAGGGAGCAGGGAAGGATTGGGATAACACTGCGAATTCCAGTCTCTCTCCACAGTGAGACTGAGGGAGCAGGGAAGGATTGGGTTAACACTGGGAATTCCAGTCTCTCTCCACAGTGAGACTCAGGGAGCAGGGAAGGATTGGGTTAACACTGGGAATTCCAGTCTCTCTCCACAGTGAGAGAGAGGGAGCAGGGAAGGATTGGGTTAACACTGGGAATTCCAGTCTCTCTCCACAGTGAGAGAGAGGGAGCAGGAAAGGATTGGGATAACACTGGGAATTCCAGTCTCTCTCCACAGTGAGACTGAGGGAGCAGGGAAGGATTGGGATAACACTGGGATTTCCAGTCTCTCTCCACAGTGAGACTCAGGGAGCAGGGAAGGATTGGGTTAACACTGGGAATTCCAGTCTCTCTCCACAGTGAGAGAGAGGGAGCAGGGAAGGATTGGGATAACACTGGGAATTCCAGTCTCTCTCCACAGTGAGACTGAGGGAGCAGGGAAGGATTGGGTTAACACTGGGAATTCCAGTCTCTCTCCACAGTGAGAGAGAGGGAGCAGGGAATGATTGGGTTAACACTGGGAATTCCAGTCTCTCTCCACAGTGAGACTCAGGGAGCAGGGAAGGATTGGGTTAACACTGGGAATTCCAGTCTCTCTCCACAGTGAGACTGAGGGAGCAGGGAAGGATTGGGTTAACACTGGGAATTCCAGTCTCTCTCCACAGTGAGACTGAGGGAGCAGGGAAGGATTGGGTTAACACTGGGAATTCCAGTCTCTCTCCACAGTGAGACTGAGGGAGCAGGGAAGGATTGGGTTAACACTGGGAATTCCAGTCTCTCTCCACAGTGAGAGAGAGGGAGCAGGGAAGGATTGGGTTAACACTGGGAATTCCAGTCTCTCTCCACAGTGAGACTGAGGGAGCAGGGTAGGATTGGGTTAACACTGGGAATTCCAGTCTCTCTCCGCAGTGAGAGAGGGGGAAGGATTGGGTTAACACTGGGAATTCCAGTCTCTCTCCGCAGTGAGAGAGAGGGAGCAGGGAAGGATTGGGTTAACACTGGGAATTCCAGCCTCTCTCCACAGTGAGACTGAGGGAGCAGGGAAGGATTGGGTTAACACTGGGAATTCCAGTCTCTCTCCGCAGTGAGAGAGAGGGAGCAGGGAAGGATTGGGTTAACATTGGGAATTCCAGTCTCTCTCCACAGTGAGAGAGAGGGAGCAGGGACGGATTGGGTTAACACTGGGAATTCCAGTCTCTCTCCACAGTGAGACTGAGGGAGCAGGGTAGGATTGGGTTAACACTGGGAATTCCAGTCTCTCTCCACAGTGAGAGAGAGGGAGCAGGGAAGGATTGGGTTAACACTGGGAATTCCAGTCTCTCTCCACAGTGAGAGAGAGGGAGCAGGGAAGGATTGGGTTAACACTGGGAATTCCAGTCTCTCTCCACAGTGAGAGAGAGGGAGCAGGGAAGGATTGGGTTAACACTGGGAATTCCAGCCTCTCTCCACAGTGAGACTGAGGGAGCAGGGAAGGATTGGGTTAACACTGGGAATTCCAGTCTCTCTCCACAGTGAGACTGAGGGAGCAGGGAAGGATTGCGTTAACACTGGGAATTCCAGTCTCTCTCCACAGTGAGACTGAGGGAGCAGGGAAGGATTGGGTTAACACTGGGAATTCCAGTCTCTCTCCACAGTGAGAGAGAGGGAGCAGGGAAGGATTGGGTTAACACTGGGAATTCCAGTCTCTCTCCACAGTGAGAGAGAGGGAGCAGGGAAGGATTGGGTTAACACTGGGAATTCCAGTCTCTCTCCACAGTGAGAGAGAGGGAGCATGGAAGGATTGGGATAACACTGGGAATTACAGTCTCTCTCCACTGTGAGAGAGAGGGAGCAGGGAAGGATTGGGTTAACACTGGGAATTCCAGTCTCACTCCACAGTGAGAGAGAGGGAGCAGGGAAGGATTGGGATAACACTGCGAATTCCAGTCTCTCTCCACAGTGAGACTGAGGGAGCAGGGAAGGATTGGGTTAACACTGGGAATTCCAGTCTCTCTCCACAGTGAGACTCAGGGAGCAGGGAAGGATTGGGTTAACACTGGGAATTCCAGTCTCTCTCCACAGTGAGAGAGAGGGAGCAGGGAAGGATTGGGATAACACTGGGAATTCCAGTCTCTCTCCACAGTGAGACTGAGGGAGCAGGGAAGGACTGGGTTAACACTGGGAATTCCAGTCTCTCTCCACAGTGAGAGAGAGGGAGCAGGGAAGGATTGGGTTAACACTGGGAATTCCAGTCTCTCTCCACAGTGAGACTCAGGGAGCAGGGAAGGATTGGGTTAACACTGGGAATTCCAGTCTCTCTCCACAGTGAGAGAGAGGGAGCAGGGAATGATTGGGTTAACACTGGGAATTCCAGTCTCTCTCCACAGTGAGACTCAGGGAGCAGGGAAGGATTGGGTTAACACTGGGAATTCCAGTCTCTCTCCACAGTGAGAGAGAGGGAGCAGGGAAGGATTGGGTTAACACTGGGAATTCCAGTCTCTCTCCACTGTGAGAGAGAGGGAGCAGGGAAGGATTGGGTTAACACTGGGAATTCCAGTCTCTCTCCACAGTGAGAGAGAGGGAGCAGGGAAGGATTGGGTTAATACTGGGAATTCCAGTCTCTCTCCACAGTGAGAGAGAGGGAGCAGGGAAGGATTGGTTAACACTGGGAATTCCAGTCTCTCTCTACAGTGAGAGAGAGGCAGCAGGGAAGGATTGGGTTAACACTGGGAATTCCAGTCTCTCTCCACAGTGAGACTCAGGGAGCAGGGAAGGATTGGGTTAACACTGGGAATTCCAGTCTCTCTCTACAGTGAGAGAGAGGGAGCAGGGAAGGATTGGGTTAACACTGGGAATTCCAGTCTCTCTCCACGGTGAGACTCAGGGAGCAGGGAAGGATTGGGTTAACACTGGGAATTCCAGTCTTTCTCCACAGTGAGACTGAGGGAGCAGGGAAGGATTGGGTTAACACTGGGAATTCCAGTCTCTCTCTACAGTGAGAGAGAGGGAGCAGGGAAGGATTGGGTTAACACTGGGAATTCCAGTCTCTCTCCACAGTGAGAGACAGGGAGCAGGGAAGGATTGGGTTAACACTGGGAATTCCAGTCTCTCTCCACAGTGAGACTCAGGGAGCAGGGAAGGATTGGGTTAACACTGGGAATTCCAGTCTCTCTCCACAGTGAGAGAGAGGGAGCAGGGCAGGATTGGGTTAACACTGGGAATTCCAGTCTCTCTCTACAGTGAGAGAGAGCGAGCAGGGAAGGATTGGGTTAACACTGGGAATTCCAGTCTCTCTCCACAGTGAGACTCAGGGAGCAGGGAAGGATTGGGTTAACACTGGGAATTCCAGTCTCTCTCCACAGTGAGAGAGAGGGAGCAGGGAAGGATTGGGTTAACACTGGGAATTCCAGTCTCTCTCTACAGTGAGAGAGAGGGAGCAGGGAAGGATTGGGTTAATACTGGGAATTCCAGTCTCTCTCCACAGTGAGAGAGAGGGAGCAGGGAAGGATTGGGTTAACACTGGGAATTCCAGTCTCTCTCCACAGTGAGACTCAGGGAGCAGGGAAGGATTGGGTTAACACTGGGAATTCCAGTCTCTCTCCACAGTGAGAGAGAGGGAGCAGGGAAGGATTGGGTTAACACTGGGAATTCCAGTCTCTCTCCACAGTGAGAGAGAGGGAGCAGGGAAGGATTGGGTTAACACTGGGAATTCCATTCTCTCTCCACAGTGAGACTCAGGGAGCAGGGAAGGATTGGGTTAACACTGGGAATTCCATTCTCTCTCCACAGTGAGACTCAGGGAGCAGGGAAGGATTGGGTTAACACTGGGAATTCCAGTCTCTCTCCACAGTGAGAGAGAGGGAGCAGGGAAGGATTGGGTTAACACTGGGAATTCCAGTCTCTCTCCACAGTGAGAGAGAGGGAGCAGGGAAGGATTGGGTTAACACTGGGAATTCCAGTCTCTCTCTACAGTGAGAGAGAGGGAGCAGGGAAGGATTGGGTTAACACTGGGAATTCCAGTCTGTCTCCACAGTGAGACTCAGGGAGCAGGGAAGGATTGGGTTAACACTGGGAATTCCAGTCTCTCTCTACAGTGAGAGAGAGGGAGCAGGGAAGGATTGGGTTAACACTGGGAATTCCAGTCTCTCTCCACAGTGAGACTCAGGGAGCAGGGAAGGATTGGGTTAACACTGGGAATTCCAGTCTTTCTCCACAGTGAGACTGAGGGAGCAGGGAAGGATTGGGTTAACACTGGGAATTCCAGTCTCTCTCTACAGTGAGAGAGAGGGAGCAGGGAAGGATTAGGTTAACACTGGGAATTCCAGTCTCTCTCCACAGTGAGCCTGAGGGAGCAGGGAAGGATTGGGTTAACACTGGGAATTCCAGTCTCTCTGCACAGTGAGAGAGAGGGAGCAGGGAAGGATTGGGTTAACACTGGGAATTCCAGTCTCTCTCCACAGTGAGACTCAGGGAGCAGGGAAGGATTTGGTTAACACTGGGAATTCCAGTCTCTCTCCACAGTGAGAGAGAGGGAGCAGGGAAGGATTGGGTTAACACTGGGAATTCCAGTCTCTCTCCACTGTGAGAGAGAGGGAGCAGGGAAGGATTGGGATAACACTGGGAATTCCAGTCTCTCTCCACAGTGAGAGAGAGGGAGCAGGGAAGGATTGGGATAACACTGGGAATTCCAGTCTCTCTCCACAGTGAGACTGAGGGAGCAGGGAAGGATTGGGTTAACACTGGGAATTCCAGTCTCTCTCCACAGTGAGAGAGAGGGAGCAGGGAAGGATTGGGATAACACTGGGAATTCCAGTCTCTCTCCACAGTGAGAGAGAGGGAGCAGGGAAGGATTGGGATAACACTGGGAATTCCAGTCTCTCTCCACAGTGAGACTGAGGGAGCAGGGAAGGATTGGGTTAACACTGGGAATTCCAGTCTCTCTCCACAGTGAGACTGAGGGAGCAGGGAAGGATTGGGTTAACACTGGGAATTCCAGTCTCTCTCCACAGTGAGACTGAGGGAGCAGGGAAAGATTGGGTTAACACTGGGAATTCCAGTCTCTCTCCACAGTGAGAGAGAGGGAGCAGGGAAGGATTGGGTTAACACTGGGAATTCCAGTCTCTCTCCACAGTGAGACTGAGGGAGCAGGGTAGGATTGGGTTAACACTGGGAATTCCAGTCTCTCTCCACAGTGAGAGAGGGGGAAGGATTGGGTTAACACTGGGAATTCCAGTCTCTCTCCACAGTGAGAGAGAGGGAGCAGGGAAGGATTGGGTTAACACTGGGAATTCCAGTCTCTCTCTGCAGTGAGACTGAGGGAGCAGGGAAGGATTGGGTTAACACTGGGAATTCCAGTCTCTCTCCACAGTGAGAGAGAGGGAGCAGGGAAGGATTGGGTTAACACTGGGAATTCCAGTCTCTCTCCACAGTGAGAGAGAGGGAGCAGGGAAGGATTGGGTTAACACTGGGAATTCCAGTCTCTCTCCACAGTGAGAGAGAGGGAGCAGGGAAGGATTGGGTTAACACTGGGAATTCCAGTCTCTCTCTACAGTGAGAGAGAGGGAGCAGGGAAGGATTGGGTTAACACTGGGAATTCCAGTCTGTCTCCACAGTGAGACTCAGGGAGCAGGGAAGGATTGGGTTAACACTGGGAATTCCAGTCTCTCTCTACAGTGAGAGAGAGGGAGCAGGGAAGGATTGGGTTAACACTGGGAATTCCAGTCTCTCTCCACAGTGAGACTCAGGGAGCAGGGAAGGATTGGGTTAACACTGGGAATTCCAGTCTTTCTCCACAGTGAGACTGAGGGAGCAGGGAAGGATTGGGTTAACACTGGGAATTCCAGTCTCTCTCTACAGTGAGAGAGAGGGAGCAGGGAAGGATTAGGTTAACACTGGGAATTCCAGTCTCTCTCCACAGTGAGCCTGAGGGAGCAGGGAAGGATTGGGTTAACACTGGGAATTCCAGTCTCTCTGCACAGTGAGAGAGAGGGAGCAGGGAAGGATTGGGTTAACACTGGGAATTCCAGTCTCTCTCCACAGTGACAGACAGGGAGCAGAGAAGGATTGGGTTAACACTGGGAATTCCAGTCGCTCTCCACAGTGAGACTCAGGGAGCAGGGAAGGATTGGGTTAACACTGGGAATTCCAGTCTCTCTCCACAGTGAGAGAGAGGGAGCAGGGAAGGATTGGGTTAACACTGGGAATTCCAGTCTCGCTCTACAGTGAGAGAGGGAGCAGGGAAGGATTGGGTTAACACTGGGAATTCCAGTCTCTCTCCACAGTGAGACTCAGGGAGCAGGGAAGGATTGGGTTAACACTGGGAATTCCAGTCTCTCTCCACAGTGAGACTCAGGGAGCAGGGAAGGATTGGGTTAACACTGGGAATTCCAGTCTCTCTCCACAGTGAGAGAGAGGGAGCAGGGAAGGATTGGGTTAACACTGGGAATTCCAGTCTCTCTCCACAGTGAGACTCAGGGAGCAGGGAAGGATTTGGTTAACACTGGGAATTCCAGTCTCTCTCCACAGTGAGAGAGAGGGAGCAGGGAAGGATTGGGTTAACACTGGGAATTCCAGTCTCTCTCCACTGTGAGAGAGAGGGAGCAGGGAAGGATTGGGATAACACTGGAATTCCAGTCTCTCTCCACAGTGAGAGAGAGGGAGCAGGGAAGGATTGGGATAACACTGGGAATTCCAGTCTCTCTCCACAGTGAGACTGAGGGAGCAGGGAAGGATTGGGTTAACACTGGGAATTCCAGTCTCTCTCCACAGTGAGAGAGAGGGAGCAGGGAAGGATTGGGATAACACTGGGAATTCCAGTCTCTCTCCACAGTGAGAGAGAGGGAGCAGGGAAGGATTGGGATAACACTGGGAATTCCAGTCTCTCTCCACAGTGAGACTGAGGGAGCAGGGAAGGATTGGGTTAACACTGGGAATTCCAGTCTCTCTCCACAGTGAGACTGAGGGAGCAGGGAAGGATTGGGTTAACACTGGGAATTCCAGTCTCTCTCCACAGTGAGACTGAGGGAGCAGGGAAAGATTGGGTTAACACTGGGAATTCCAGTCTCTCTCCACAGTGAGAGAGAGGGAGCAGGGAAGGATTGGGTTAACACTGGGAATTCCAGGCTCTCTCCACAGTGAGACTGAGGGAGCAGGGTAGGATTGGGTTAACACTGGGAATTCAGTCTCTCTCCACAGTGAGAGAGGGGGAAGGATTGGGTTAACACTGGGAATTCCAGTCTCTCTCCACAGTGAGAGAGAGGGAGCAGGGAAGGATTGGGTTAACACTGGGAATTCCAGTCTCTCTCTGCAGTGAGACTGAGGGAGCAGGGAAGGATTGGGTTAACACTGGGAATTCCAGTCTCTCTCCACAGTGAGAGAGAGGGAGCAGGGAAGGATTGGGTTAACACTGGGAATTCCAGTCTCTCTCCACAGTGAGAGAGAGGGAGCAGGGAGGATTGGGTTAACACTGGGAATTCCAGTCTCTCTCCACAGTGAGACTCAGGGAGCAGGGAAGGATTGGGTTAACACTGGGAATTCCAGTCTCTCTCCACAGTGAGAGAGAGGGAGCAGGGAAGGATTGGGATAACACTGGGAATTCCAGTCTCTCTCCACAGTGAGAGAGAGGGAGCAGGGAAGGATTGGGTTAACACTGGGAATTCCAGTCTCTCTCTGCAGTGAGAGAGAGGGAGCAGGGAAGGTTTGGGTTAACACTGGGAATTCCAGTCTCTCTCTGCAGTGAGAGAGAGGGAGCAGGGAAGGTTTGGGTTAACACTGGGAATTCCAGTCTCTCTCCACAGTGAGACTGAGGGAGCAGGGAAGGATTGGGTTAACACTGGGAATTCCAGTCTCTCTCCACAGTGAGAGAGAGGAAGCAGGGAAGGATTGGGTTAACACTGGGAATTCCAGTCTCTCTCCACAGTGAGACTGAGGGAGCAGGGAAGGATTGGGTTAACACTGGGAATTCCAGTCTCTCTCCACAGTGAGACTGAGGGAGCAGGGAAGGATTGGGTTAACACTGGGAATTCCAGTCTCTCTCCAGAGTGAGACTGAGGGAGCAGGGAAGGATTGGGTTAACACTGGGAATTCCAGTCTCTCCCCACAGTGAGAGAGAGGGAGCAGGGAAGGATTGGGTTAACACTGGGAATTCCAGTCTCTCTCCACAGTGAGACTGAGGGAGCAGGGAAGGATTGGGTTAACACTGGGAATTCCAGTCTCTCTCCACAGTGAGAGAGAGGGAGCAGGGAAGGATTGGGTTAACACTGGGAATTCCAGTCTCTCTCCACAGTGAGACTGAGGGAGCAGGGAAGGATTGGGTTAACACTGGGAATTCCAGTCTCTCTCCACAGTGAGACTGAGGGAGTAGGGAAGGATTGGGTTAACACTGGAATTCCAGTCTCTCTCAACAGTGAGACTGAGGGAGCAGGGAAGGATTGGGTTAACACTGGGAATTCCAGTCTCTCTCCACAGTGAGAGAGAGGGAGCAGGGAAGGATTGGGTTAACACTGGGAATTCCAGTCTCTCTCCACAGTGAGAGAGAGGGAGCAGGGAAGGATTGGGATAACACTGGGAATTCCAGTCTCTCTCCACAGTGAGAGAGAGGGAGCAGGGAAGGATTGGGTTAACACTGGGAATTCCAGTCTCTCTCTGCAGTGAGAGAGAGGGAGCAGGGAAGGATTGGGTTAACACTGGGAATTCCAGTCTCTCTCTGCAGTGAGAGAGAGGGAGCAGGGAAGGTTTGGGTTAACACTGGGAATTCCAGTCTCTCTCCACAGTGAGAGAGAGGGAGCAGGGAAGGATTGGGTTAACACTGGGAATTCCAGTCTCTCTCTGCAGTGAGAGAGAGGGAGCAGGGAAGGATTGGGTTAACACTGGGAATTCCAGTCTCTCTCCACAGTGAGAGAGAGGGAGCAGGGAAGGATTGGGATAACACTGGGAATTCCAGTCTCTCTCCACAGTGAGACTGAGGGAGCAGGGAAGGATTGGGTTAACACTGGGAATTCCAGTCTCTCTCCACAGTGAGACTGAGGGAGCAGGGAAGGATTGGGTTAACACTGGGAATTCCAGTCTCTCTCCACAGTGAGACTGAGGGAGCAGGGAAAGATTGGGTTAACACTGGGAATTCCAGTCTCTCTCCACAGTGAGAGAGAGGGAACAGGGAAGGATTGGGTTAACACTGGGAATTCCAGTCTCTCTCCACAGTGAGACTGAGGGAGCAGGGTAGGATTGGGTTAACACTGGGAATTCCAGTCTCTCTCCACAGTGAGAGAGGGGGAAGGATTGGGTTAACACTGGGAATTCCAGTCTCTCTCCACAGTGAGAGAGAGGGAGCAGGGAAGGATTGGGTTAACACTGGGAATTCCAGTCTCTCTCCAGAGTGAGACTGAGGGAGCAGGGAAGGATTGGGTTAACACTGGGAATTCCAATCTCTCTCCACAGTGAGAGAGAGGGAGCAGGGATGGATTGGGTTAACACTGGGAATTCCAGTCTCTCTCCACAGTGAGACTCAGGGAGCAGGGAAGGATTGGGTTAACACTGGGAATTCCAGTCTCTCTCTGCAGTGAGAGAGAGGGAGCAGGAAGGATTGGGTTAACACTGGGAATTCCAGTCTCTCTCCACAGTGAGAGAGAGGGAGCAGGGAAGGATTGGGTTAACACTGGGAATTCCAGTCTCTCTCCACAGTGAGAGAGAGGGAGCAGGGAAGGATTGGGTTAACACTGGGAATTCCAGTCTCTCTCCACAGTGAGAGAGAGGGAGCAGGGAAGGATTGGGTTAACACTGGGAATTCCAGTCTCTCTCCACAGTGAGACTCAGGGAGCAGGGAAGGATTGGGTTAACACTGGGAATTCCAGTCTCTCTCCACAGTGAGAGAGAGGGAGCAGGGAAGGATTGGGATAACACTGGGAATTCCAGTCTCTCTCCACAGTGAGAGAGAGGGAGCAGGGAAGGATTGGGTTAACACTGGGAATTCCAGTCTCTCTCTGCAGTGAGAGAGAGGGAGCAGGGAAGGTTTGGGTTAACACTGGGAATTCCAGTCTCTCTCTGCAGTGAGAGAGAGGGAGCAGGGAAGGTTTGGGTTAACACTGGGAATTCCAGTCTCTCTCCACAGTGAGACTGAGGGAGCAGGGAAGGATTGGGTTAACACTGGGAATTCCAGTCTCTCTCCACAGTGAGAGAGAGGAAGCAGGAAGGATTGGGTTAACACTGGGAATTCCAGACTCTCTCCACAGTGAGACTGAGGGAGCAGGGAAGGATTGGGTTAACACTGGGAATTCCAGTCTCTCTCCACAGTGAGAGAGAGGAAGCAGGGAAGGATTGGGTTAACACTGGGAATTCCAGTCTCTCTCCACAGTGAGACTGAGGGAGCAGGGAAGGATTGGGTTAACACTGGGAATTCCAGTCTCTCTCCACAGTGAGAGAGAGGGAGCAGGGAAGGATTGGGTTAACACTGGGAATTCCAGTCTCTCTCCACAGTGAGACTGAGGGAGCAGGGAAGGATTGGGTTAACAATGGGAATTCCAGTCTCTCTCCACAGTGAGACTGAGGGAGCAGGGAAGGATTGGGTTAACACTGGGAATTCCAGTCTCTCTCCACAGTGAGACTGAGGGAGCAGGGAAGGATTGGGTTAACACTGGGAATTCCAGTCTCTCTCCACAGTGAGAGAGAGGGAGCAGGGAAGGATTGGGTTAACACTGGAATTCCAGTCTCTCTCCACAGTGAGAGAGAGGGAGCAGGGAAGGATTGGGATAACACTGGGAATTCCAGTCTCTCTCCACAGTGAGACTGAGGAGCAGGGAAGGTTTGGGTTAACACTGGGAATTCCAGTCTCTCTCCACAGTGAGAGAGAGGGAGCAGGGAAGGATTGGGTTAACACTGGGAATTCCAGTCTCTCTCTGCAGTGAGAGAGAGGGAGCAGGGAAGGATTGGGTTAACACTGGGAATTCCAGTCTCTCTCTGCAGTGAGAGAGAGGGAGCAGGGAAGGTTTGGGTTAACACTGGTAATTCCAGTCTCTCTCCACAGTGAGAGAGAGGGAGCAGGGAAGGATTGGGTTAACACTGGGAATTCCAGTCTCTCTCTGCAGTGAGAGAGAGGGAGCAGGGAAGGATTGGGTTAACACTGGGAATTCCAGTCTCTCTCTGCAGTGAGAGAGAGGGAGCAGGGAAGGTTTGGGTTAACACTGGGAATTCCAGTCTCTCTCCACAGTGAGAGAGAGGGAGCAGGGAAGGATTGGGTTAACACTGGGAATTCCAGTCTCTCCCTGCAGTGAGAGAGAGGGAGCAGGGAAGGTTTGGGTTAACACTGGGAATTCCAGTCTCTCTCCACAGTGAGAGTGAGGGAGCAGGGAAGGATTGGGTTAACACTGGGAATTCCAGTCTCTCTCTACAGTGAGATGGAGGGAGCAGGGAAGGATTGGGTTAACACTGGGAATTCCAGTCTCTCTCTGCAGTGAGAGAGAGGGCGCAGGGAAGGTTTGGGTTAACACTGGGAATTCCAGTCTCTCTCCACAGTGAGAGAGAGGGAGCAGGGAAGGATTGGGTTAACACTGGGAATTCCAGTCTCTCTCTACAGTGAGAGAGAGGGAGCAGGGAAGGATTGGGTTAACACTGGGAATTCCAGTCTCTCTCTACAGTGAGAGAGAGGGAGCAGGGAAGGATTGGGTTAACACTGGGAATTCCAGTCTCTCTCCACAGTGAGAGAGAGGGAGCAGGGAATGATTGGGTTAACACTGGGAATTCCAGTCTCTCTCCACAGTGAGACTCAGGGAGCAGGGAAGGATTGGGTTAACACTGGGAATTCCAGTCTCTCTCCACAGTGAGAGAGAGGGAGCAGGGAAGGATTGGGTTAATACTGGGAATTCCAGTCTCTCTCCACAGTGAGAGAGAGGGAGCAGGGAAGGATTGGGTTAACACTGGGAATTCCAGTCTCTCTCTACAGTGAGAGAGAGGGAGCAGGGAAGGATAGGGTTAATACTGGGAATTCCAGTCTCTCTCCACAGTGAGAGAGAGGGAGCAGGGAAGGATTGGGTTAACACTGGGAATTCCAGTCTCTCTCTGCAGTGAGAGAGAGGGAGCAGGGAAGGATTGGGTTAACACTGGGAATTCCAGTCTCTCTCCACAGTGAGACTCAGGGAGCAGGGAAGGATTGGGTTAACACTGGGAATTCCAGTCTCTCTCTACAGTGAGAGAGAGGGAGCAGGGAAGGATTGGGTTAACACTGGGAATTCCAGTCTCTCTCCACAGTGAGACTCAGGGAGCAGGGAAGGATTGGGTTAACACTGGGAATTCCAGTCTTTCTCCATAGTGAGGCTGAGGGAGCAGCAAAGGATTGGGTTAACACTGGGAATTCCAGTCTCTCTCTACAGTGAGAGAGAGGGAGCAGGGAAGGATTGGGTTAACACTGGGAATTCCAGTCTCTCTCCACAGTGAGACTGAGGGAGCAGGGAAGGATTGGGTTAACACTGGGAATTCCAGTCTCTCTGCACAGTGAGAGAGTGGGAGCAGGGAAGGATTGGGTTAACACTGGGAATTCCAGTCTCTCTCCACAGTGAGACACAGGGAGCAGGGAAGGATTGGGTTAACACTGGGAATTCCAGTCTCTCTCCACAGTGAGACTCAGGGAGCAGGGAAGGATTGGGTTAACACTGGGAATTCCAGTCTCTCTCCACAGTGAGAGAGAGGGAGCAGGGAAGGATTGGGTTAACACTGGGAATTCCAGTCTCTCTCTACAGTGAGAGAGTGGGAGCAGGGAAGGATTGGGTTAACACTGGGAATTCCAGTCTCTCTCCACAGTGAGACTCAGGGAGCAGGGAAGGATTGGGTTAACACTGGGAATTCCAGTCTCTCTCCACAGTGAGAGAGAGGGAGCAGGGAAGGATTGGGTTAACACTGGGAATTCCAGTCTCTCTCCACAGTGAGACTCAGGGAGCAGGGAAGGATTGGGTTAACACTGGGAATTCCAGTCTCTCTCCACAGTGAGACTGAGGGAGCAGGGAAGGATTGGGTTAACACTGGGAATTCCAGTCTCTCTCCACAGTGAGAGAGAGGGAGCAGGGAAGGATTGGGTTAACACTGGGAATTCCAGTCTCTCTCCACAGTGAGACTGAGGGAGCAGGGAAGGATTGGGTTAACACTGGGAATTCCAGTCTCTCTCCACAGTGAGAGAGAGGGAGCAGGGAAGGATTGGGTTAACACTGGGAATTCCAGTCTCTCTCCACAGTGAGAGAGAGGGAGCAGGGAAGGATTGGGTTAACACTGGGAATTCCAGTCTCTCTCCACAGTGAGAGAGAGGGAGCAGGGAAGGATTGGGTTAACACTGGGAAGTCCAGTCTCTCTCCACAGTGAGAGAGAGGGAGCAGGGAAGGATTGGGTTAACACTGGGAATTCCAGTCTTTCTCCACAGTGAGAGAGAGGGAGCAGGGAAGGATTGGGATAACACTGGGAATTCCAGTCTCTCTCCACAGTGAGAGAGAGGGAGCAGGGAAGGATTGGGTTAACACTGGGAATTCCCGTCTCTCTCCACAGTGAGAGAGAGGGAGCAGGGAAGGATTGGGATAACACTGGGAATTCCAGTCTCTCTCCACAGTGAGACTCAGGGAGCAGGGAAGGATTGGGATAACACTGGGAATTCCAGTCTCTCTCCACAGTGAGAGAGAGGGAGCAGGGAAGGATTGGGATAACACTGGGAATTCCAGTCTCTCTCCACAGTGAGAGAGAGGGAGCAGGGAAGGATTGGGATAACACTGGGAATTCCAGTCTCTCTCTACAGTGAGAGAGAGGGAGCAGGGAAGGATTGGGTTAACACTGGGAATTCCAGTCTCTCTCCACATTGAGACGCAGGGAGCAGGGAAGGATTGGGATAACACTGGGAATTCCAGTCTCTCTCCACAGTGAGAGAGAGGGAGCAGGGAAGGATTGGGATAACACTGGGAATTCCAGTCTCTCTCCACAGTAAAACTGAGGGAGCAGGGAAGGATTGGGTTAACACTGGGAATTCCAGTCTCTCTCCACAGTGAGAGAGAGGGAGCAGGGAAGGATTGGGTTAACACTGGGAATTCCAGTCTCTCTCCACAGTGAGAGACAGGGAGCAGGGAAGGATTGGGTTAACACTGGGAATTCCAGTCTCTCTCCACAGTGAGACTCAGGGAGCAGGGAAGGATTGGGTTAACACTGGGAATTCCAGTCTCTCTCCACAGTGAGAGAGAGGGAGCAGGGAAGGATTGGGTTAACACTGGGAATTCCAGGCTCTCTCCACAGTGAGAGAGAGGGAGCAGGGAAGGATTGGGATGACACTGGGAATTCCAGTCTCTCTCCACAGTGAGAGAGAGGGAGCAGGGAAGGATTGGGATAACACTGGGAATTCCAGTCTCTCTCCACAGTGAGACTGAGGGAGCAGGGAAGGATTGGGTTAACACTGGGAATTCCAGTCTCTCTCCACAGTGAGACTGAGGGAGCAGGGCAGGATTGGGTTAACACTGGGAATTCCAGTCTCTCTCCACAGTGAGAGAGAGGGAGCAGGGAAGGATTGGGTTAACACTGGGAATTCCAGTCTCTCTCCACAGTGAGAGAGAGGGAGCAGGGAAGGATTGGGTTAACACTGGGAATTCCAGTCTCTCTCCACAGTGAGAGAGAGGGAGCAGGGAAGGATTGGGTTAACATTGGGAATTCCAGTCTCTCTCCACAGTGAGAGAGAGGGAGCAGGGAAGGATTGGGATAACAGTGGGAATTCCAGTCTCTCTCCACAGTGAGAGAGAGGGAGCAGGGAAGGATTGGGTTAACACTGGGAATTCCAGTCTCTCTCCACAGTGAGAGAGAGGGAGCAGGGAAGGATTGGGTTAACACTGGGAATTCCAGTCTTTCTCCACAGTGAGACTGAGGGAGCAGGGAAGGATTGGGATGACACTGGGAATTCCAGTCTCTCTCCACAGTGAGAGAGAGGGAGCAGGGAAGGATTGGGATAACACTGGAAATTCCAATCTCTCTCTGCAGTGAGAGAGAGGGAGCAGGGAAGGTTTGGGTTAACACTGGGAATTCCAGTCTCTCTCTGCAGTGAGAGAGAGGGAGCAGGGAAGGTTTGGGTTAACACTGGGAATTCCAGTCTCTCTCCACAGTGAGACTGAGGGAGCAGGGAAGGATTGGGTTAACACTGGGAATTCCAGTCTCTCTCTGCAGTGAGAGAGAGGGAGCAGGGAAGGTTTGGGTTAACACTGGGAATTCCAGTCTCTCTCCACAGTGAGACTGAGGGAGCAGGGAAGGATTGGGTTAACACTGGGAATTCCAGTCACTCTCCACAGTGAGAGAGAGGAAGCAGGGAAGGATTGGGTTAACACTGGGAATTCCAGTCTCTCTCCACAGTGAGACTGAGGGAGCAGGGAAGGATTGGGTTAACACTGGGAATTCCAGTCTCTCTCCACAGTGAGAGAGAGGAAGCAGGGAAGGATTGGGTTAACACTGGGAATTCCAGTCTCTCTCCACAGTGAGACTGAGGGAGCAGGGAAGGATTGGGTTAACACTGGGAATTCCAGTCTCTCCCCACAGTGAGAGAGAGGGAGCAGGGAAGGATTTGGTTAACACTGGGAATTCCAGTCTCTCTCCACAGTGAGACTGAGGGAGCAGGGAAGGATTGGGTTAACACTGGGAATTCCAGTCTCTCTCCACAGTGAGAGAGAGGGAGCAGGGAAGGATTGGGTTAACACTGGGAATTCTAGTCTCTCTCCACAGTGAGACTGAGGGAGCAGGGAAGGATTCGGTTAACACTGGGAATTCCAGTCTCTCTCCACAGTGAGACTGAGGGAGCAGGGAAGGATTGGGTTAACACTGGGAATTCCAGTCTCTCTCCACAGTGAGAGAGAGGGAGCAGGGAAGGATTGGGTTAACACTGGGAATTCCAGTCTCTCTCCACAGTGAGAGAGAGGGAGCAGGGAAGGATTGGGATAACACTGGGAATTCCAGTCTCTCTCCACTGTGAGAGAGAGGGAGCAGGGAAGGATTGGGTTAACACTGGGAATTCCAGTCTCTCTCCACAGTGAGAGAGAGGGAGCAGGGAAGGATTGGGATAACACTGGGAATTCCAGTCTCTCTCCACAGTGAGACTGAGGGAGCAGGGAAGGATTGGGTTAACACTGGGAATTCCAGTCTCTCTCCACAGTGAGAGAGAGGGAGCAGGGAAGGATTGGGTTAACACTGGGAATTCCAGTCTCTCTCCACAGTGAGAGAGAGGGAGCAGGGAAGGATTGGGTTAACACTGGGAATTCCAGTCTCTCACCACAGTGAGAGAGAGGGAGCAGGAAAGGATTGGGATAACACTGGGAATTCCAGTCTCTCTCCACAGTGAGATTGAGGGAGCAGGGAAGGATTGGGTTAACACTGGGAATTCCAGTCTCTCTCCACATTGAGAGAGAGGGAGCAGGGAAGGATTGGGATAACACTGGGAATTCCAGTCTCTCTCCACAGTGAGACTCAGGGAGCAGGAAAGGATTGGTTAACACTGGGAATTCCAGTCTCTCTCCACAGTGAGAGAGGGGGAAGGATTGGGTTAACACTGGGAATTCCAGTCTCTCTCCACAGTGAGAGAGAGGGAGCAGGGAAGGATTGGGTTAACACTGGGAATTCCAGTCTCTCTCCACAGTGAGACTGAGCGAGCAGGGAAGGATTGGGTTAACACTGGGAATTCCAGTCTCTCTCCACAGTGAGACAGAGGGAGCAGGGAAGGATTGGGTTAACACTGGGAATTCCAGTCTCTCTCCACAGTGAGACTGAGGAGCAGGGAAGGATTGGGTTAACACTGGGAATTCCAGTCTCTCTCCACAGTGAGAGAGAGGGAGCAGGGAAGGATTGGGTGAACACTGGGAATTCCAGTCTCTCTCCACAGTGAGACTGAGGGAGCAGGGAAGGATTGGGTTAACACTGGAATTCCAGTCTCTCTCCACAGTGAGACTGAGGGAGCAGGGAAGGATTGGGTTAACACTGGGAATTCCAGTCTCTCTCCACAGTGAGACTGAGGGAGCAGGGAAGGATTGGGTTAACACTGGGAATTCCAGTCTCTCTCCACAGTGAGAGAGAGGGAGCAGGGAAGGATTGGGTTAACACTGGAATTCCAGTCTCTCTCCACAGTGAGAGAGAGCAAGCAGGGAAGGATTGGGTTAACACTGGGAATTCAGTCTCTCTCCACAGTGAGAGAGAGGGAGCAGGGAAGGATTGGGATAACACTGGAATTCCAGTCTCTCTCCACTGTGAGAGAGAGGGAGCAGGGAAGGATTGGGTTAACACTGGGAATTCCAGTCTCTCTCCACAGTGAGAGAGAGGGAGCAGGGAAGGATTGGGATAACACTGGGAATTCCAGTCTCTCTCCACAGTGAGACTGAGGGAGCAGGGAAGGATTGGGTTAACACTGGGAATTCCAGTCTCTCTCCACAGTGAGAGAGAGGGAGCAGGGAAGGATTGGGATAACACTGGGAATTCCAGTCCTCTCTCCACAGTGAGAGAGAGGGAGCAGGGAAGGATTGGGTTAACACTGGGAATTCCAGTCTCTCTCCACAGTGAGAGAGAGGGAGCAGGGAAGGATTGGGTTAACACTGGGAATTCCAGTCTCTCTCCACAGTGAGAGAGAGGGAGCAGGGAAGGATTGGGTTAACATTGGGAATTCCAGTCTCTCACCACAGTGAGAGAGAGGGAGCAGGAAAGGATTGGGATAACACTGGGAATTCCAGTCTCTCTCCACAGTGAGACTGAGGGAGCAAGGAAGGATTGGGTTAACACTGGGAATTCCAGTCTCTCTCCACAGTGAGAGAGAGGGAGCAGGGAAGGATTGGGATAACACTGGGAATTCAGTCTCTCTCCACAGTGAGACTGAGGGAGCAGGGAAGGATTGGGTTAACACTGGGAATTCCAGTCTCTCTCCACAGTGAGAGTGGGAGCAGGGAAGGATTGGGATAACACTGGGAATTCCAGTCTCTCTCCACAGTGAGAGAGAGGGAGCAGGGAAGGATTGGGTTAACACTGGGAATTCCAGTCTCTCTCCACAGTGAGAGAGAGGGAGCAGGGAAGGATTGGGTTAACACTGGAATTCCAGTCTCTCTCCACAGTGAGAGAGAGGGAGCAGGGAAGGATTGGGTTAACACTGGGAATTCCAGTCTCTCTCCACAGTGAGAGAGAGGGAGCAGGGAAGGTTTGGGTTAACACTGGGAATTCCAGTCTCTCTCCACAGTGAGAGAGAGGGAGCAGTAAGGATTGGGTTAACACTGGGAATTCCAGTCTCTCTCTGCAGTGAGAGAGAGGGAGCAGGGAAGGTTTGGGTTAACACTGGGAATTCCAGTCTCTCTCCACAGTGAGAGAGAGGGAGCAGGGAAGGATTGGGTTAACACTGGGAATTCCAGTCTCTCTCTGCAGTGAGAGAGAGGGAGCAGGGAAGGATTGGGTTAACACTGGGAATTCCAGTGTCTCTCCACAGTGAGACTCAGGGAGCAGGGAAGGATTGGGTTAACACTGGGAATTCCAGTCTCTCTCCACAGTGAGAGAGAGGGAGCAGGGAAGGATTGGGTTAACACTGGAATTCCAGTCTCTCTCCACAGTGAGACTCAGGGAGCAGGGAAGGATTGGGTTAACACTGGGAATTCCAGTCTCTCTCCACAGTGAGAGAGAGGGAGCAGGGAAGGATTGGGTTAACACTGGGAATTCCAGTCTCTCTCCACAGTGAGAGAGAGGGAGCAGGGAAGGATTGGTTAACACTGGGAATTCCAGTCTCTCTCCACAGTGAGACTCAGGGAGCAGGGAAGGATTGGGTTAACACTGGGAATTCCAGTCTCTCTCCACAGTGAGAGAGAGGGAGCAGGAAGGATTGGGTTAACACTGGGAATTCCAGTCTCCCTCTGCAGTGAGAGAGAGGGAGCAGGGAAGGATTGGGTTAACACTGGGAATTCCAGTCTCTCTCTCTGCAGTGAGAGAGAGGGAGCAGGGAAGGATTGGGTTAACACTGGGAATTCCAGTCTCTCTCTACATTGAGAGAGAGGGAGCAGGGAAGGATTGGGTTAACACTGGGAATTCCAGTCTCTCTCTACAGTGAGAGAGAGGGAGCAGGGAAGGATTGGGATAACACTGGGAATTCCAGTCTCTCTCCACAGTGAGAGAGAGGGAGCAGGGAAGGATTGGGTTAACACTGGGAATTCCAGTCTCTCTCTACAGTGAGAGAGAGGGAGCAGGGAAGGATTGGGTTAACACTGGGAATTCCAGTCTCTCTCTACAGTGAGAGAGAGGGAGCAGGGAAGGATTGGGTTAACACTGGAATTCCAGTCTCTCTCTGCAGTGAGAGAGAGGGAGCAGGAAGGTTTGGGTTAACACTGGGAATTCCAGTCTCTCTCCACAGTGAGAGAGAGGGAGCAGGGAAGGATTGGGTTAACACTGGGAATTCCAGTCTCTCTCCACAGTGAGAGAGAGGGAGCAGGGAAGGATTGGGTTAACACTGGGAATTCCAGTCTCTCTCCACAGTGAGACTCAGGGAGCAGGGAAGGATTGGGTTAACACTGGGAATTCAGTCTCTCTCCACAGTGAGAGAGAGGAGCAGGGAAGGTTTGGGTTAACACTGGGAATTCCAGTCTCTCTCCACAGTGAGAGAGAGGGAGCAGGGAAGGATTGGGTTAACACTGGGAATTCCAGTCTCTCTCTGCAGTGAGAGAGAGGGAGCAGGGAAGGTTTGGGTTTGGAATTCCAGTCTCTCTCCACAGTGAGACTGAGGGAGCAGGGAAGGATTGGGTTACACTCACGTGAATGGAATTCCAGTCTCTCTCCACAGTGAGACTGAGGGAGCAGGGAAGGATTGGGTTAACACTGGGAATTCCAGTCTCTCTCCACAGTGAGAGAGAGGGAGCAGGGAAGGATTGGGTTAACACTGGGAATTCCAGTCTCTCTCCACAGTGAGAGAGAGGGAGCAGGGAAGGATTGGGTTAACACTGGGAATTCCAGTCTCTCTCCACAGTGAGAGAGAGGGAGCAGGGAAGGATTGGGTTAACACTGGGAATTCCAGTCTCTCTCCACAGTGAGAGAGAGGGAGCAGGGAAGGATTGGGTTAACACTGGGAATTCCAGTCTCTCTCCACAGTGAGAGAGAGGGAGCAGGGAAGGATTGGGTTAACACTGGGAATTCCAGTCTCTCTCCACAGTGAGAGAGAGGGAGCAGGGAAGGATTGGGTTAACACTGGGAATTCCAGTCTCTCTCCACAGTGAGAGAGAGGGAGCAGGGAAGGATTGGGTTAACACTGGGAATTCCAGTCTCTCTCCACAGTGAGACGGAGGGAGCAGGGAAGGATTGGGTTAACACTGGGAATTCCAGTCTCTCTCCACAGTGAGACTGAGGGAGCAGGGAAGGATTGGGTTAACACTGGGAATTCCAGTCTCTCTCCACAGTGAGACTGAGGGAGCAGGGAAGGATTGGGTTAACACTGGGAATTCCAGTCTCTCTCCACAGTGAGAGAGAGGGAGCAGGGAAGGATTGGGTTAACACTGGGAATTCCAGTCTCTCTCCACAGTGAGAGAGAGGGAGCAGGGAAGGATTGGGTTAACACTGGGAATTCCAGTCTCTCTCCACAGTGAGAGAGAGGGAGCAGGGAAGGATTGGGTTAACACTGGGAATTCCAGTCTCTCTCCACAGTGAGAGAGAGGGAGCAGGGAAGGATTGGGTTAACACTGGGAATTCCAGTCTCTCTCCACAGTGAGAGAGAGGGAGCAGGGAAGGATTGGGTTAACACTGGGAATTCCAGTCTCTCTCCACAGTGAGAGAGAGGGAGCAGGGAAGGATTGGGTTAACACTGGGAATTCCAGTCTCTCTCCACAGTGAGAGAGAGGGAGCAGGGAAGGATTGGGTTAACACTGGGAATTCCAGTCTCTCTCCACAGTGAGAGAGAGGGAGCAGGGAAGGATTGGGTTAACACTGGGAATTCCAGTCTCTCTCCACAGTGAGACTGAGGGAGCAGGGAAGGATTGGGTTAACACTGGGAATTCCAGTCTCTCTCCACAGTGAGAGAGAGGGAGCAGGGAAGGATTGGGTTAACACTGGGAATTCCAGTCTCTCTCTGCAGTGAGAGAGAGGGAGCAGGGAAGGATTGGGTTAACACTGGGAATTCCAGTCTCTCTCCACAGTGAGAGAGAGGGAGCAGGGAAGGATTGGGTTAACACTGGGAATTCCAGTCTCTCTCTGCAGTGAGAGAGAGGGAGCAGGGAAGGATTGGGTTAACACTGGGAATTCCAGTCTCTCTCCACAGTGAGAGAGAGGGAGCAGGGAAGGATTGGGTTAACACTGGGAATTCCAGTCTCTCTCCACAGTGAGACTGAGGGAGCAGGGAAGGATTGGGTTAACACTGGGAATTCCAGTCTCTCTCTGCAGTGAGAGAGAGGGAGCAGGGAAGGATTGGGTTAACACTGGGAATTCCAGTCTCTCTCCACAGTGAGAGAGAGGGAGCAGGGAAGGATTGGGTTAACACTGGGAATTCCAGTCTCTCTCCACAGTGAGACTGAGGGAGCAGGGAAGGATTGGGTTAACACTGGGAATTCCAGTCTCTCTCCACAGTGAGAGAGAGGGAGCAGGGAAGGATTGGGTTAACACTGGGAATTCCAGTCTCTCTCTGCAGTGAGAGAGAGGGAACAGGGAAGGATTGGGTTAACACTGGGAATTCCAGTCTCTCTCTGCAGTGAGAGAGAGGGAACAGGGAAGGATTGGGATAACACTGGGAATTCCAGTCTCTCTCCACAGTGAGACTGAGGGAGCAGGGAAGGATTGGGTTAACACTGGGAATTCCAGTCTCTCTCCACAGTGAGAGAGAGGGAGCAGGGAAGGATTGGGTTAACACTGGGAATTCCAGTCTCTCTCCACAGTGAGACTGAGGGAGCAGGGAAGGATTGGGTTAACACTGGGAATTCCAGTCTCTCTCCACAGTGAGACTGAGGGAGCAGGGAAGGATTGGGTTAACACTGGGAATTCCAGTCTCTCTCTGCAGTGAGAGAGAGGGAGCAGGGAAGGATTGGGTTAACACTGGGAATTCCAGTCTCTCTCCACAGTGAGAGAGAGGGAGCAGGGAAGGATTGGGTTAACACTGGGAATTCCAGTCTCTCTCCACAGTGAGACTGAGGGAGCAGGGAAGGATTGGGTTAACACTGGGAATTCCAGTCTCTCTCCACAGTGAGACTGAGGGAGCAGGGTAGGATTGGGTTAACACTGGGAATTCCAGTCTCTCTCTGCAGTGAGAGAGAGGGAGCAGGGAAGGATTGGGTTAACACTGGGAATTCCAGTCTCTCTCCACAGTGAGAGAGAGGGAGCAGGGAAGGATTGGGTTAACACTGGGAATTCCAGTCTCTCTCTGCAGTGAGAGAGAGGGAGCAGGGAAGGATTGGGTTAACACTGGGAATTCCAGTCTCTCTCCACAGTGAGAGAGAGGGAGCAGGGAAGGATTGGGTTAACACTGGGAATTCCAGTCTCTCTCCACAGTGAGAGAGAGGGAGCAGGGAAGGATTGGGTTAACACTGGGAATTCCAGTCTCTCTCCACAGTGAGACTGAGGGAGCAGGGAAGGATTGGGTTAACACTGGGAATTCCAGTCTCTCTCTGCAGTGAGAGAGAGGGAGCAGGGAAGGATTGGGTTAACACTGGGAATTCCAGTCTCTCTCCACAGTGAGAGAGAGGGAGCAGGGAAGGATTGGGTTAACACTGGGAATTCCAGTCTCTCTCCACAGTGAGACTGAGGGAGCAGGGAAGGATTGGGTTAACACTGGGAATTCCAGTCTCTCTCTGCAGTGAGAGAGAGGGAGCAGGGAAGGATTGGGTTAACACTGGGAATTCCAGTCTCTCTCCACAGTGAGAGAGAGGGAGCAGGGAAGGATTGGGTTAACACTGGGAATTCCAGTCTCTCTCCACAGTGAGACTGAGGGAGCAGGGAAGGATTGGGTTAACACTGGGAATTCCAGTCTCTCTCCACAGTGAGAGAGAGGGAGCAGGGAAGGATTGGGTTAACACTGGGAATTCCAGTCTCTCTCTGCAGTGAGAGAGAGGGAACAGGGAAGGATTGGGTTAACACTGGGAATTCCAGTCTCTCTCTGCAGTGAGAGAGAGGGAACAGGGAAGGATTGGGATAACACTGGGAATTCCAGTCTCTCTCCACAGTGAGACTGAGGGAGCAGGGAAGGATTGGGTTAACACTGGGAATTCCAGTCTCTCTCCACAGTGAGAGAGAGGGAGCAGGGAAGGATTGGGTTAACACTGGGAATTCCAGTCTCTCTCCACAGTGAGACTGAGGGAGCAGGGAAGGATTGGGTTAACACTGGGAATTCCAGTCTCTCTCCACAGTGAGACTGAGGGAGCAGGGAAGGATTGGGTTAACACTGGGAATTCCAGTCTCTCTCTGCAGTGAGAGAGAGGGAGCAGGGAAGGATTGGGTTAACACTGGGAATTCCAGTCTCTCTCCACAGTGAGAGAGAGGGAGCAGGGAAGGATTGGGTTAACACTGGGAATTCCAGTCTCTCTCCACAGTGAGACTGAGGGAGCAGGGAAGGATTGGGTTAACACTGGGAATTCCAGTCTCTCTCCACAGTGAGACTGAGGGAGCAGGGTAGGATTGGGTTAACACTGGGAATTCCAGTCTCTCTCTGCAGTGAGAGAGAGGGAGCAGGGAAGGATTGGGTTAACACTGGGAATTCCAGTCTCTCTCCACAGTGAGAGAGAGGGAGCAGGGAAGGATTGGGTTAACACTGGGAATTCCAGTCTCTCTCCGCAGTGAGAGAGAGGGAGCAGGGAAGGATTGGGTTAACACTGGGAATTCCAGTCTCTCTCCACAGTGAGAGAGAGGGAGCAGGGAAGGATTGGGTTAACACTGGGAATTCCAGTCTCTCTCCACAGTGAGAGAGAGGGAGCAGGGAAGGATTGGGTTAACACTGGGAATTCCAGTCTCTCTCCACAGTGAGAGAGAGGGAGCAGGGAAGGATTGGGTTAACACTGGGAATTCCAGTCTCTCTCTACAGTGAGAGAGAGGGAGCAGGGAAGGATTGGGTTAACACTGGGAATTCCAGTCTCTCTCTACAGTGAGAGAGAGGGAGCAGGGAAGGATTGGGTTAACACTGGGAATTCCAGTCTCTCTCTACAGTGAGACTCAGGGAGCAGGGAAGGATTGGGTTAACACTGGGAATTCCAGTCTCTCTCCACAGTGAGAGAGAGGGAGCAGGGAAGGATTGGGTTAACACTGGGAATTCCAGTCTCTCTCTACAGTGAGAGAGAGGGAGCAGGGAAGGATTGGGTTAACACTGGGAATTCCAGTCTCTCTCTACAGTGAGAGAGAGGGAGCAGGGAAGGATTGGGTTAACACTGGGAATTCCAGTCTCTCTCTACAGTGAGACTCAGGGAGCAGGGAAGGATTGGGTTAACACTGGGAATTCCAGTCTCTCTCTACAGTGAGACTCAGGGAGCAGGGAAGGATTGGGTTAACACTGGGAATTCCAGTCTCTCTCCACAGTGAGAGAGAGGGAGCAGGGAAGGATTGGGTTAACACTGGGAATTCCAGTCTCTCTCCGCAGTGAGAGAGAGGGAGCAGGGAAGGGTTGGGTTAACACTGGGAATTCCAGTCTCTCTCTGCAGTGAGAGAGAGGGAGCAGGGAAGGATTGGGTTAACACTGGGAATTCCAGTCTCTCTCCACAGTGAGAGAGAGGGAGCAGGGAAGGATTGGGTTAACACTGGGAATTCCAGTCTCTCTCCGCAGTGAGAGAGAGGGAGCAGGGAAGGATTGGGTTAACACTGGGAATTCCAGTCTCTCTCCACAGTGAGAGAGAGGGAGCAGGGAAGGATTGGGTTAACACTGGGAATTCCAGTCTCTCTCTACAGTGAGAGAGAGGGAGCAGGGAAGGATTGGGATAACACTGGGAATTCCAGTCTCTCTCCACAGTGAGACTGAGGGAGCAGGGAAGGATTGGGTTAACACTGGGAATTCCAGTCTCTCTCTACAGTGAGAGAGAGGGAGCAGGGAAGGATTGGGTTAACACTGGGAATTCCAGTCTCTCTCCACAGTGAGAGAGAGGGAGCAGGGAAGGATTGGGTTAACACTGGGAATTCCAGTCTCTCTCCACAGTGAGAGAGAGGGAGCAGGGAAGGATTGGGTTAACACTGGGAATTCCAGTCTCTCTCCACAGTGAGAGAGAGGGAGCAGGGAAGGATTGGGTTAACACTGGGAATTCCAGTCTCTCTCCACAGTGAGAGAGAGGGAGCAGGGAAGGATTGGGTTAACACTGGGAATTCCAGTCTCTCTCCACAGTGAGACTGAGGGAGCAGGGAAGGATTGGGTTAACACTGGGAATTCCAGTCTCTCTCCACAGTGAGAGAGAGGGAGCAGGGAAGGATTGGGATAACACTGGGAATTCCAGTCTCTCTCCACAGTGAGACTGAGGGAGCAGGGAAGGATTGGGTTAACACTGGGAATTCCAGTCTCTCTCTACAGTGAGAGAGAGGGAGCAGGGAAGGATTGGGTTAACACTGGGAATTCCAGTCTCTCTCCACAGTGAGACTGAGGGAGCAGGGAAGGATTGGGTTAACACTGGGAATTCCAGTCTCTCTCCACAGTGAGACTGAGGGAGCAGGGAAGGATTGGGTTAACACTGGGAATTCCAGTCTCTCTCCACAGTGAGACTGAGGGAGCAGGGAAGGATTGGGTTAACACTGGGAATTCCAGTCTCTCTCCACAGTGAGAGAGAGGGAGCAGGGAAGGATTGGGTTAACACTGGGAATTCCAGTCTCTCTCCACAGTGAGAGAGAGGGAGCAGGGAAGGATTGGGTTAACACTGGGAATTCCAGTCTCTCTCCACAGTGAGAGAGAGGGAGCAGGGAAGGATTGGGTTAACACTGGGAATTCCAGTCTCTCTCCACAGTGAGACTGAGGGAGCAGGGAAGGATTGGGATAACACTGGGAATTCCAGTCTCTCTCCACAGTGAGAGAGAGGGAGCAGGGAAGGATTGGGTTAACACTGGGAATTCCAGTCTCTCTCCACAGTGAGAGAGAGGGAGCAGGGAAGGATTGGGTTAACACTGGGAATTCCAGTCTCTCTCCACAGTGAGAGAGAGGGAGCAGGGAAGGATTGGGTTAACACTGGGAATTCCAGTCTCTCTCCACAGTGAGACTGAGGGAGCAGGGAAGGATTGGGTTAACACTGGGAATTCCAGTCTCTCTCCACAGTGAGACTGAGGGAGCAGGGAAGGATTGGGTTAACACTGGGAATTCCAGTCTCTCTCCACAGTGAGACTGAGGGAGCAGGGAAGGATTGGGTTAACACTGGGAATTCCAGTCTCTCTCCACAGTGAGAGAGAGGGAGCAGGGAAGGATTGGGTTAACACTGGGAATTCCAGTCTCTCTCCACAGTGAGAGAGAGGGAGCAGGGAAGGATTGGGTTAACACTGGGAATTCCAGTCTCTCTCCACAGTGAGAGAGAGGGAGCAGGGAAGGATTGGGTTAACACTGGGAATTCCAGTCTCTCTCCACAGTGAGAGAGAGGGAGCAGGGAAGGATTGGGTTAACACTGGGAATTCCATTCTCTCTCCACAGTGAGAGAGAGGGAGCAGGGAAGGATTGGGTTAACACTGGGAATTCCAGTCTCTCTCCACAGTGAGAGAGAGGGAGCAGGGAAGGATTGGGTTAACACTGGGAATTCCAGTCTCTCTCCACAGTGAGAGAGAGGGAGCAGGGAAGGATTGGGTTAACACTGGGAATTCCAGTCTCTCTCCACAGTGAGAGAGAGGGAGCAGGGAAGGATTGGGTTAACACTGGGAATTCCAGTCTCTCTCCACAGTGAGACTGAGGGAGCAGGGAAGGATTGGGTTAACACTGGGAATTCCAGTCTCTCTCCACAGTGAGAGAGAGGGAGCAGGGAAGGATTGGGTTAACACTGGGAATTCCAGTCTCTCTCTGCAGTGAGAGAGAGGGAGCAGGGAAGGATTGGGTTAACACTGGGAATTCCAGTCTCTCTCCACAGTGAGAGAGAGGGAGCAGGGAAGGATTGGGTTAACACTGGGAATTCCAGTCTCTCTCTGCAGTGAGAGAGAGGGAGCAGGGAAGGATTGGGTTAACACTGGGAATTCCAGTCTCTCTCCACAGTGAGAGAGAGGGAGCAGGGAAGGATTGGGTTAACACTGGGAATTCCAGTCTCTCTCCACAGTGAGACTGAGGGAGCAGGGAAGGATTGGGTTAACACTGGGAATTCCAGTCTCTCTCTGCAGTGAGAGAGAGGGAGCAGGGAAGGATTGGGTTAACACTGGGAATTCCAGTCTCTCTCCACAGTGAGAGAGAGGGAGCAGGGAAGGATTGGGTTAACACTGGGAATTCCAGTCTCTCTCCACAGTGAGACTGAGGGAGCAGGGAAGGATTGGGTTAACACTGGGAATTCCAGTCTCTCTCCACAGTGAGAGAGAGGGAGCAGGGAAGGATTGGGTTAACACTGGGAATTCCAGTCTCTCTCTGCAGTGAGAGAGAGGGAACAGGGAAGGATTGGGTTAACACTGGGAATTCCAGTCTCTCTCTGCAGTGAGAGAGAGGGAACAGGGAAGGATTGGGATAACACTGGGAATTCCAGTCTCTCTCCACAGTGAGACTGAGGGAGCAGGGAAGGATTGGGTTAACACTGGGAATTCCAGTCTCTCTCCACAGTGAGAGAGAGGGAGCAGGGAAGGATTGGGTTAACACTGGGAATTCCAGTCTCTCTCCACAGTGAGACTGAGGGAGCAGGGAAGGATTGGGTTAACACTGGGAATTCCAGTCTCTCTCCACAGTGAGACTGAGGGAGCAGGGAAGGATTGGGTTAACACTGGGAATTCCAGTCTCTCTCTGCAGTGAGAGAGAGGGAGCAGGGAAGGATTGGGTTAACACTGGGAATTCCAGTCTCTCTCCACAGTGAGAGAGAGGGAGCAGGGAAGGATTGGGTTAACACTGGGAATTCCAGTCTCTCTCCACAGTGAGACTGAGGGAGCAGGGAAGGATTGGGTTAACACTGGGAATTCCAGTCTCTCTCCACAGTGAGACTGAGGGAGCAGGGTAGGATTGGGTTAACACTGGGAATTCCAGTCTCTCTCTGCAGTGAGAGAGAGGGAGCAGGGAAGGATTGGGTTAACACTGGGAATTCCAGTCTCTCTCCACAGTGAGAGAGAGGGAGCAGGGAAGGATTGGGTTAACACTGGGAATTCCAGTCTCTCTCTGCAGTGAGAGAGAGGGAGCAGGGAAGGATTGGGTTAACACTGGGAATTCCAGTCTCTCTCCACAGTGAGAGAGAGGGAGCAGGGAAGGATTGGGTTAACACTGGGAATTCCAGTCTCTCTCCACAGTGAGAGAGAGGGAGCAGGGAAGGATTGGGTTAACACTGGGAATTCCAGTCTCTCTCCACAGTGAGACTGAGGGAGCAGGGAAGGATTGGGTTAACACTGGGAATTCCAGTCTCTCTCTGCAGTGAGAGAGAGGGAGCAGGGAAGGATTGGGTTAACACTGGGAATTCCAGTCTCTCTCCACAGTGAGAGAGAGGGAGCAGGGAAGGATTGGGTTAACACTGGGAATTCCAGTCTCTCTCCACAGTGAGACTGAGGGAGCAGGGAAGGATTGGGTTAACACTGGGAATTCCAGTCTCTCTCTGCAGTGAGAGAGAGGGAGCAGGGAAGGATTGGGTTAACACTGGGAATTCCAGTCTCTCTCCACAGTGAGAGAGAGGGAGCAGGGAAGGATTGGGTTAACACTGGGAATTCCAGTCTCTCTCCACAGTGAGACTGAGGGAGCAGGGAAGGATTGGGTTAACACTGGGAATTCCAGTCTCTCTCCACAGTGAGAGAGAGGGAGCAGGGAAGGATTGGGTTAACACTGGGAATTCCAGTCTCTCTCTGCAGTGAGAGAGAGGGAACAGGGAAGGATTGGGTTAACACTGGGAATTCCAGTCTCTCTCTGCAGTGAGAGAGAGGGAACAGGGAAGGATTGGGATAACACTGGGAATTCCAGTCTCTCTCCACAGTGAGACTGAGGGAGCAGGGAAGGATTGGGTTAACACTGGGAATTCCAGTCTCTCTCCACAGTGAGAGAGAGGGAGCAGGGAAGGATTGGGTTAACACTGGGAATTCCAGTCTCTCTCCACAGTGAGACTGAGGGAGCAGGGAAGGATTGGGTTAACACTGGGAATTCCAGTCTCTCTCCACAGTGAGACTGAGGGAGCAGGGAAGGATTGGGTTAACACTGGGAATTCCAGTCTCTCTCTGCAGTGAGAGAGAGGGAGCAGGGAAGGATTGGGTTAACACTGGGAATTCCAGTCTCTCTCCACAGTGAGAGAGAGGGAGCAGGGAAGGATTGGGTTAACACTGGGAATTCCAGTCTCTCTCCACAGTGAGACTGAGGGAGCAGGGAAGGATTGGGTTAACACTGGGAATTCCAGTCTCTCTCCACAGTGAGACTGAGGGAGCAGGGTAGGATTGGGTTAACACTGGGAATTCCAGTCTCTCTCTGCAGTGAGAGAGAGGGAGCAGGGAAGGATTGGGTTAACACTGGGAATTCCAGTCTCTCTCCACAGTGAGAGAGAGGGAGCAGGGAAGGATTGGGTTAACACTGGGAATTCCAGTCTCTCTCCGCAGTGAGAGAGAGGGAGCAGGGAAGGATTGGGTTAACACTGGGAATTCCAGTCTCTCTCCACAGTGAGAGAGAGGGAGCAGGGAAGGATTGTGTTAACACTGGGAATTCCAGTCTCTCTCCACAGTGAGAGAGAGGGAGCAGGGAAGGATTGGGTTAACACTGGGAATTCCAGTCTCTCTCCACAGTGAGAGAGAGGGAGCAGGGAAGGATTGGGTTAACACTGGGAATTCCAGTCTCTCTCTACAGTGAGAGAGAGGGAGCAGGGAAGGATTGGGTTAACACTGGGAATTCCAGTCTCTCTCTACAGTGAGAGAGAGGGAGCAGGGAAGGATTGGGTTAACACTGGGAATTCCAGTCTCTCTCTACAGTGAGACTCAGGGAGCAGGGAAGGATTGGGTTAACACTGGGAATTCCAGTCTCTCTCCACAGTGAGAGAGAGGGAGCAGGGAAGGATTGGGTTAACACTGGGAATTCCAGTCTCTCTCTACAGTGAGAGAGAGGGAGCAGGGAAGGATTGGGTTAACACTGGGAATTCCAGTCTCTCTCTACAGTGAGAGAGAGGGAGCAGGGAAGGATTGGGTTAACACTGGGAATTCCAGTCTCTCTCTACAGTGAGACTCAGGGAGCAGGGAAGGATTGGGTTAACACTGGGAATTCCAGTCTCTCTCTACAGTGAGACTCAGGGAGCAGGGAAGGATTGGGTTAACACTGGGAATTCCAGTCTCTCTCCACAGTGAGAGAGAGGGAGCAGGGAAGGATTGGGTTAACACTGGGAATTCCAGTCTCTCTCCGCAGTGAGAGAGAGGGAGCAGGGAAGGGTTGGGTTAACACTGGGAATTCCAGTCTCTCTCTGCAGTGAGAGAGAGGGAGCAGGGAAGGATTGGGTTAACACTGGGAATTCCAGTCTCTCTCCGCAGTGAGAGAGAGGGAGCAGGGAAGGATTGGGTTAACACTGGGAATTCCAGTCTCTCTCTACAGTGAGAGAGAGGGAGCAGGGAAGGATTGGGTTAACACTGGGAATTCCAGTCTCTCTCTACAGTGAGAGAGAGGGAGCAGGGAAGGATTGGGTTAACACTGGGAATTCCAGTCTCTCTCTACAGTGAGAGAGAGGGAGCAGGGAAGGGTTGGGTTAACACTGGGAATTCCAGTCTCTCTCTGCAGTGAGAGAGAGGGAGCAGGGAAGGATTGGGTTAACACTGGGAATTCCAGTCTCTCTCTACAGTGAGAGAGAGGGAGCAGGGAAGGGTTGGGTTAACACTGGGAATTCCAGTCTCTCTCTGCAGTGAGAGAGAGGGAGCAGGGAAGGATTGGGTTAACACTGGGAATTCCAGTCTCTCTCTGTACTCAGCGATCTCCTATTCAGCTCTTCCCCGCCTCCATCCTCTCAGTTTACGCACCTGAGGCAGGAGCGGAGGGAGGGATTTCGGAGGGAGGAGGCCTGGAGCCTGTCAGATCCTGTTTGGCCCTGATCTCGGAAGTGGAGGGAAGGAGGAAGTGGAGGGAAGGAGGAAGGGAGTGAGTGCGGGAGAGAGAGAGGGAATCGGGGGAGCTGCTCCGCTTGAACGAAGCTGCTCGGCGGGCCGAGCTGTTTACCGGCCGATACAGGGAGAGGGGGGAGAGGAGAGGGAGTGGGGGCTGAGGGAGTGGGGGCAGAGGGCGAGGAGAGGGAGTGGGGGCAGAGGGAGTGGGGGCAGAGGGCGAGGAGAGGGAGTGGGGGCAGAGGGAGTGGGGGCAGAGGGCGAGGAGAGGGAGTGGGGGCAGAGGGAGTGGGGGCTGAGGTCGAGGAGAGGGAGTGGGGGCAGAGGGCGAGGAGAGGGAGTGGGGGCAGAGGGAGTGGGGGCTGAGGGCGAGGAGAGGGAGTGGGGGCAGAGGGAGTGGGGGCAGAGGGCGAGGAGAGGGAGTGGGGGCTGAGGGCGAGGAGAGGGAGTGGGGGCAGAGGGAGTGGGGGCAGAGGGCGAGGAGAGGGAGTGGGGGCAGAGGGAGTGGGGGCTGAGGGCGAGGAGAGGGAGTGGGGGCTGAGGGCGAGGAGAGGGAGTGGGGGCAGAGGGAGTGGGGGCAGAGGGCGAGGAGAGGGAGTGGGGGCAGAGGGAGTGGGGGCTGAGGGCGAGGAGAGGGAGTGGGGGCAGAGGGCGAGGAGAGGCAGTGGGGGCAGAGGGCGAGGAGAGGGAGTGGGGGCAGAGGGAGTGGGGGCAGAGGGAGTGGGGGCAGAGGGCGAGGAGAGGGAGTGGGGGCAGAGGGAGTGGGGGCAGAGGGCGAGGAGAGGGGGCCGAGCTGTTTCACGCTGCTGTTCACTGCACAGCCCGACACACTGAGAGGGAGAGGAGAAGAGAGGAGAGGAACTGCACGACAGGAGCAGGGAGGTGAGTCTTCCTCACTCGGGCATTCAGGCCTTGTCAGGATTGACAGTCGTGTGGAGAGAGTGTGAGTGTGAGAGAGACAGTGTGGGAGAGAGAGACAGACATAGACCAAGATGGGACAGAAAGAGAGAATAATGCACAGAGAGATAGAGTCACAGTCAAATATAGAGAGAGAGATGGAAAGAGAGATTGAAAGAAAAAGTGAGCATGAAAGGGAGTGACAGAAGGAGAGAGAGGGAGAGACCAAGTGAGAGAGACAGATAAAGAGAGAGAGATGAAGAAGGAGGGAGAGATGGCGAGGAATAGGGAGGGAGGGAGCGTAAGACAGAGGGGGGAGACAGAGACGGAGGGAGGGACAGGGAGAGAGGGAGGGACAGGGAGAGAGGGATGGAGAGACGGGGAGGGATAGAGAGAGGGGAAATATGGAGGGAGGGAGAGATGGAGAGGGAGAGAGAGAGATGGGGAGGGAGGGAGGGATAGATGAAGCAGGGAGAGATGGCAGGGGAGGGAGGGTCAGCGAGGGAGGGAGGCAGAGATGGAGAGGGAGGGAGGGGGAAAGGGAGGGAGAGAGAGAGAGAGGAGGGTTGGGAGAGAGAGACAGAGAGGGAGGGGGAGAGAGAGAAGGAGGGAGACATAGAGAGAGTGAAAGTGAGAGAGATAGAGAGTGTGATGGTGGCATAGAGCAATAATTGTTCCTGATACAGGACTGACTCATTCTGGGATCTGACTGGTGATCCCTGTTCTGTGGCCATTGACAGAGAAGTGCAGTGAGAGTCAGTGCTGGACAAGGGGAGAGAGACACAGGTAGAAACAGTGTCTGGGATACAGAGACCCGGCAAAAACTGAGCTTGTCAATAATATTCACACAATTCAAACCTGACACCTAATCCACAAGGATTGTACAAATTCCAGCTGCTTTTGTTTATTCATTCCTGAAATGTGGGCGTCACTGGCCAGGCCAGCATTTATTGTCCATCCCTAATTGCCCCTTGAGAAGGTGGTGGTGAGCTGCCTTCTTGAACCGCTGCAGTCGGTGTGGGGTAGGTACACCCACAGTGCAGTTAGGAAGGGAGTTCCAGGATTTTAACCCAGCGACAGTGAAGGAACGGTGATATAGTTCCAAGTCAGGATGGTGTGTGACTTGGAGGGGAACTTGCAGGTGGTGATGTTCCCATGCATCTGCTGCCCTTGTCCTTCTAGTTAATAGAGGTCGTAGGTTTGCAAGGAACTGAGGGAGCGCTGCACTGTAGGAGGGTCAGTACTGAGCGAATGTCGGAGGGTCAGTACTGAGGGAGTGCTGCACTGTTGGAGGGTCAGTACTGAGGGAGTGCTGCACTGTTGGAGGGTCAGTACTGAGGGTGTGCTGCACTGTTGGAGGGTCAGTACTGAGGGAGTGCAGCACTGTCAGAGGGTCAGTACTGAGCGAATGTTGGAGGGTCAGTACTGAGGGAATGCAGCACTGTCGGAGGGTCAGTACTGAGGGAGTGCTGCACTGTTGGAGGGTCAGTACTGAGGGAGTGCAGCACTGTCAGAGGGTCAGTACTGAGCGAATGTCGGAGGGTCAGTACTGAAGGAGTGCTGCACTGTTGGAGGGTCAGTACTGAGGGTGTGCTGCACTGTCGGAGGGTCAGTACTGACCATGGTGCTCCATCGTGGGATCATGCCTTGCCCAAACTGATTGTGGGATCTTGCTGTGCACAAAAGTGTTTCCTGTCTTTCCCTGCACCAGAAGGAAAGGATTTGATTGGCTGGTGGAATCGTTACTCTCACGGTCTCTCTGTGTGTTTGTTGTTCCCTCTCCCTCACTCTCCACACCCCCCTCCCCTTCCCCTTCCCCTTCCCCTCAGGATGACGCCCCCTGTCCGACTCCAGGAACTCATCCGGATTATCCGAACTGCACGGACACAGGCTGAGGAGCGGGCTATCATCCAGAAGGAATGTGCCTCTATCCGCTCCTCGTTCCGTGAGGGCGATGGATCATATCGCTGCCGGAATGTCGCCAAGCTGCTCTATATGCACATGCTGGGCTACCCGGCGCACTTTGGCCAGGTGAGGCATCGCAGTTTTCTTTCTGCTCCCCTCATCCACTCCTCCTATCCATTCCTCCCCTCCTTTGATCCACTCTCCTCCCTTTGCTCTTCTATCCTCTCTTCCCCCTCATCCTCCCCTTCTCTTCTACCTGCCCCTCTGCTTCCCCCCTCTGGGATATTAGCTCAGAGAATCCTGATATGGAATCTGTAAGGGTGGAGCTAAGAAACACCAAGGTGCAGAAAACATTGATTGGGGTTGTATATAGATCCCCAAATAGCAGTGGAGATGCAGAGGATGGCATTAAACAAGAAATTTGAGATGCATGCAGTCAGGGTGCAACTGTAATTATGGGTGATGTTAATCTACATATAGATTGGGCAAACCAAATTAGCAATAATACTGTAGAGGAGGAATTCCTGGAGTGCGTATGTGGTAGTTTTTTTTGGACCAATATGTTGAGGAACCAACTAGAGAACAGGTCATCCTAGACTGGATATTGTGTAATGAGAAAGGATTAGTTAACAATCTTATTGGGCGGGTTCCTTGGGGATGAGCGACCATAACATGATAGAATTCTTCATTAAGTTGGAGAGTGAGAGAGTTGATTCCGAGACTAGACTCCTGAATCTAAATAAAGGAAACTATGAAGGTATGAGGCGTGAGTTGGCTATGATAGATTGGGGAACGTTATTTAAAGGGTTGACAGTGGATAGGCAATGACTAGCATTTAAAGAGCACATGGATGAATTATAACAATTGTTCATTCCTGTCTGGTGTGAAAATAAAACAGGAAAGGTGGCTCAACCGTAGCTTACAAAAGAAATTAGGGATAGTATTAGATCCAAGGAGGAGAAATATAAAATGGCCAAAACAAGCAGCAAACCTGAGGATTGGGAGCAGTTTAGAATTCAGCAAAGGAGGACCAAGAGATTGATTAAGAAGGGGAAAATAGAGTATGAGAGTAAGCTTGCAGAGAACTTAAAAACTGACTGTAAAAGCTTCTATAGATGTGAGAAGAGAAAAAGATTAGTGAAGAGAAATGTGGGTCCCTTACAGTCAGAAACGGGAGAATTTATAATGGGGAACAAAGTAATGGCAGACCAATTAAATACATACTTTAGTTCAGTCTTCACAAAGGAGGACACAAATTATCTCCCAGAAATGTTGGGGAACACAGGGTCCAGTGAGAAGGAGGAACTGTATGAAATCAGTATTATTAGGGAAATGGTGTGGGGGAAATTGATGGGATTGAAGGCCGATAAATCCCCCGGGCCTGATAATCTACATCCCAGAGTACTTAAGGAAGTGGCCCTAGAAATAGTAGATGCATTGCTGGTCATTTTTCAAATTTCTATAGACTCTGGAACAGTTCCAACGGATTGGAGGGTAGCTAATGTAACCCCACTATTTAAAAAAGGAGGTAGAGAGAAAACAGGTAATTATAGACCGGTTAGCCTGACATCAGTAGTGGGGAAGATGCCAGAGTCCATTATAAAAGATGTAATAGCAGAGCACTTGGAAAACAATGACAGGATCGGACAAAGTCAACATGGATTTACGAAAGGGAAATCATACTTGACAAATCTACTGGAATTCTTTGAGGATGTAACTAGTAGAGTTGATGAGGGGGAGCCAGTGGATGTGGTGTATTTGGACTTTCAGAAGGCTTTCGATAAAGTCCCACATAGGAGATTAGCATGTAAAATTAAAGCACATGGGATTGGGGGAAGGTACTGACATGGATAGAGAACTGGTTGGCAGACAGGAAACAAAGAGTAGGAATAAATGGGTCTTTTTCCGAGTGGCAGGCAGTGACTAGTGGGGTACCGCAGGGATCAGTGCTCGGACCCCAGCTATTCACAATATATATTAATGATAGATGAGGGAATTAAATGTAATATATCCAAGTTTGCAGATGACACAAAGCTGGGTGAGAGTGTGAGCTGTGAAGAGGATGCAGAGAAGCTCCAGTGTGATTTGGACAGGTTGAGTGAGTGGGCAAATACATGGCAGATGCAGTATAATGTGGATAAATGTGAGGTTATCCACTTTGGTGGCAAAAACAGAAAGGCAGATTATTATCTGAACGATGATCGATTGGGAAAGGGGGAGGTGCAGCGAGACCTGGGTGTCCTTGTGCACCAGTCGCTGAAAGTAAGCATGCAGGTGTAGCAGGCAGTTAAGAAGGCAAATGGTATGTTGGCCTTCATAGCGAGAGGATTCGAGTACAGGAGCAAGGATGTCTTGCTGCAATTATACAGGGCCTTGGTGAGACCACACCTGGAATATTGTGTGCAGTTTTGGTCTCCTTATCTGAGGAAGGATGTTCTTGCTATTGAGGGAGTTTATTTATTTTATTTAGAGATACAGCACTGAAACAGGCCCTTCGGCCCACTGAGTCTGTGCCGACCATCAACCACCCATTTATACTAACCCTACACTAATCCCATTTTCCTACAACATCCCCAACTGTCCCTATATTTCCCTACCACCTTACCTATACTAGGGGCAATTTATAATGGCCAATTTACCTATCAACTGCAAGTCTTTTGGTGGTGGGAGGAAACCAGAGTACCCGGCGAAAACCCACGCAGAGACACAGGGAGAACTTGCAAACTCCACACAGGCAGTACCCAGAATTGAACCCGGGTCGCTGGAGCTGTGAGGCTGCAGTGCTAACCACTGCGCCACTGTGCCACCCAAGTGCAGCGAAGGTTAACCAGACTGATTCCTGGGATGGCAGGACTGACGTATGAAGAGAGATTGGGTCGATTAGGCTTGTATTCGCTAGAGTTTAGAAGAATGAGAGGGGATCTCATAGAAACCTACAAAATTCTAACAGGACTGGACAGACTCGGTACAGGAAGGATGTTCCCGATGGCGGGGGAGTCCAGGACCAGGGGTCATAGTCTAAGGAGGGTAAGGCAGTTAGGACTGAGATGAGGAGAGATTTCTTCACCCAGAGATTGGTGAACCTGTGGAATTCTCTACCATGGAAAGCAATCATTAAATAAATTCAAGAAAGAGTGAGATGGAGTTCTTCGGGATAAAGGGATTTTAGAATTAGAACATTAGAATTAGAACATTACAGCGCAGTACAGGCCCTTCGGCCCTCGATGTTGCGCCGACCTGTGAAACCATCTGACCTACACTATTCCATTTTCATCCATATGTCTATCCAATGACCACTTAAATGCCCTTAAAGTTGGTGAGTCTACTACTGTTACAGGCAGGGCATTCCACGCCCTTACTACTCTCTGAGTAAAGAAACTACCTCTCACATCTGTCCGATATCTATCACCCCTCAACTTAAAGCTATGTCCCCTCGTGTTTGCCATCACCATCCGAGGAAAAAGACTCTCACTATCCACCCTATCTAACCCTCTGATTATCTTATATGTCTCTATTAAGTCACCTCTCCTCCTCCTTCTCTCCAACGAAAACAACCTCAAGTCCCTCAGCCTTTCCTCGTAAGACCTTCCCTCCATACCAGGCAACATCCTAGTAAATCTCCTCTGCACCCTTTCCATAGCTTCCACATCCTTCCTATAATGCGGTGACCAGAACTGCACGCAATACTCCAGGTGCGGTCTCACCAGAGTTTTGTACAGCTGCAGCATGACCTCGTGGCTCCGAAACTCGATCCCCCTACTAATAAAAGCTAACACACCATATGCCTTCCTAACAGCCCTATTAACCTGGGTAGCAACCTTCAGGATTTATGCACCTGGACACCAAGATCTCTCTGTTCATCTACACTACCAAGAATCTTCCCATTAGCCCAGTACTCTGCATTCCTGTTACTCCTTCCAAAGTGAATCACCTCGCACTTTTCCGCATTAAACTCCATTTGCCATCTCTCAGCCCAGCTTTGCAGTCTATCTATGTCCCTCTGTACCCTACAACACCCTTCGACACTATCCACAACTCCACCGACCTTAGTGTCATCTGCAAATTTACTAACCCACCCTTCTACACCCTCTTCCAGGTCATTTATAAAAATGACAAACAGCAGTGGCCCCAAAACAGATCCTTGCGGTACACCACTAGA